>NC_092295.1:3810235-3870235 GCF_036320965.1 Panulirus ornatus
GGAGGGAGAGTGGGCGGCTGGGGGAAGGGGGTTCGTGTGGTTATGGGAGCGTCTCTTACTTCCCTCCCCCTTCCCACTGATTACACACACACACACACACACACACACACACACACACACACACACACACACACACACACACAGGAGCACCACGTGCCTGGTACACTTGTCCTCCACTAATCGTATTACAATACGCCACAGCCTCCCACAAGGCGGTATTGACCATCGGAACCTAAATATTCCCGCCTGTTCTCTTGTCGTTTTCTTAGAAACGAACGAACGAACGAGAGAGAGAGAGAGAGAGAGAGAGAGAGAGAGAGAGAGAGAGAGAGAGAGAGAGAGAGAGAGAGAGAGAGAGAGAGAGAGAGAGAGAGAGAGAGAATCTGAATATCCAATAAGACTGACAATCACTGTGGCCGGAGCCAAGAATCATATATGTATATATATATATATATATATATATATATGTAAGATTCGATATCACATCACTGTTATTACCAATAGTCTGTCACACACATTCCCTACTGTGGTTACAACTAGCGTAATGCGTCTGACTAGCTGAAAGAAAACACAAACCAGTGATTCTGATAAAGAATATAATCAAAACAGTATTAATGAAAAGTTATTGAAACATTACAAAAGTTCTCTATCACAAATATTCTTCCCCTTTTTACATTAATTGAAATGACATGGACAACAGCCTGCCTAAGTCATGGCCACTCGAACGTAAGGTAAAATAGATATGAGAAGAAAAACCAAATGTAGGAAGGATTAGTTTGGTCTTGTCTAGTGTTTCTAAAGCCGACTCTTAAAACAGGAAAGGTTGTATGCCTTGTCCTGCCTTAGTTGTGAGAGAACCTGGAGGATTCAGCAAGAGGACGTCTGAGGTGGAGCACTAGAAATGGACTGAGGAATATGAAATGTTGGAGAGAGCCGCCTTTAGCGAGTTAGCTAAATACTGATCAGGTCAGAGGAGAGGAAGGATAGTTGAATTACAGAATCTGATTGAGATATTTTTTCTTTAAGAAAGAGGAAGATCTATCACATAAAGAAGTCAAAACAGTACATTTTCTCTTTATGATCTAGGAAGATCACCTCTGCATGGGAATCCAAGTAGAAATGGAGACAGAATGGGCTACAGGAGACGGGGGAGTATGTTTCACGACCCAGTGCGTTCTGTTCATGACGCGACGCGCAACGCAGCTACAGTGATCGAGCCATGACTGAGGCAATGAAGGCTTAATAGAAGTGATATGGGAGTCCTTCCACGTCAAATTAACCTCAACCATACGGCCGGCACAACTGGAGGCACCCTGGCTGGCGAATTACTACACTTTCTAAAAGAGAGTCTGTATGAATATGGCGCAAGAAGACGTCCGAGTCTTTCCCAAGTGCCAAAGTTGGAGTTTCGAGGCGGACAGAAGGAGATCGTGACTAGTCGAAGGTGCTGAAACAAGATTTTGATCGGAAGAAACCAAGGGGACCGAGATAATGCAAGTATAGCGAGAGAGTTTGGAGGAGGAGAATTCAAAGGTCATGTTACAGGAGAGGTCGAGTACGTTACAGAAGAGGTCGAATATGTTACAAGAGAGGTCGCGAAGATCTGAAACTCATGTTGGTGTTCAATTATTTGTTCCTGACTGTTAAGAATAGAGGAGGGGAGGGACATGACTCCACTGGGATCATCCAGGGGGGAGAATAAAGCCAACCTTTGTAATGTGTGTTGTGGACGTTGAGACCGACGCCTCGTGGCTGAAACTTAAATAGTCAAAGAGCTGCAAATAGTTGGATTGGAAGGTAAATGTACGGAACATAGAAGGAAACATCTTAGGCTAGCAGGATATTCCAAACCACGTGGAATCAAAGGTGAATTAAGAGTCACGAGGTGAACAATAGGTATTCTTGTACCGTTGGCGCCTTCCCCATTCTGCTCAAGAACTAAGGGAAAAAAGAATCGTATGAGTTACATGTCGTCAAGCGTTATGTGCGAGGTGGAAAGTGAGGCAGAAAGGAAAGACAGCAACCTGCTCAACAGAGAGGAACGTGACAGCCAATGAAATGATGGCTCAGTGCTCCGCCTTTACCACTACTGCCAACACCCAGAAGGTAGTCGTCATCCACAAGGATTTGAGGAGGTAAATCGTCGTACTCAAGCGGTTGAATCGTCGTACTCAAGGGGTTAAGTCGTCTCACTCAAGGGGTTAAGTCGTCTCACTCAAGGGGTTAAGTTGTCGTCTCACTCAAGGGGTTAAGTCGTCTCACTCAAGGGGTTAAGTCGTCTCACTCAAGGGGTTAAGTCGTCTCACTCAAGGGGTTAAGTCGTCTCACTCAAGGGGTTAAGTCGTCTCACTCAAGGGGTTAAGTCGTCTCACTCAAGGGGTTAAGTTGTCGTCTCACTCAAGGGGTTAAGTTGTCGTCTCACTCAAGGGGTTAAGTTGTCGTCTCACTCAAGGGGTTAAGTTGTCGTCTCACTCAAGGGGTTAAGTTGTCGTCTCACTCAAGGGGTTAAGTTGTCGTCTCACTCAAGGGGTTAAGTCGTCTCACTCAAGGGGTTAAGTCGTCTCACTCAAGGGGTTAAGTCGTCTCACTCAAGGGGTCAAGTCATTTTATTCAAAGGATAAATAAATACAAGAATCCTATGCTAAATAAAAGATAACAATTCAACAACTTATACTTAAAGATTTACTGTTGAATTGATTACATTCAACAGGTATTATCTTCAGGCATTTGAATGACTCGTCAATCTATCTATATCACTCTCAGAAAACTCAGTAACATGAATATTCAAGCATCAAAATAAAAGCTACAAGGATACAAACAACATTAACATTTCATATTCATAAAAGAAACAAGAGCGCCGGAAGTGCATGTATAAATATAAGATGACAAAATAGAGAAGAAAACTGTGTGGGTTGAGATGCGGTATCGTTGTGTGGTATGGTGTTGTGTGGTGTTGTGTGGTATGTGTGGTGGCGATGGTGTTGGAAGGGAAGAAATGGTGGTAATGATATGTCTCCCTCCTTCCAGGGGATCATACAACGTCTAGAAGCGATGGTGTTCGTCATACTGTGTCTCATTACTCACTCTAGTATGGTGGTCAGAGATGGTGACTACGAAAGACACGGGCCTGGGTTCGCGCCCTAGCTAGGGATGCAGCGAACCTAGCTGTTCATCCTCACCTTTAGAGCAGGTCGATAGATAAATAACTGATGCAAGCTCTGTGTGTGTGTGTGTGTGTGTGTGTGTGTGTGTGTGTGTGTGAGCTCTCTCCCCTAAAGGGGTAAAAACATTCGCGTACATTCAATTACATTCGAGTGAAAATTCATCTCTGGATAATACTGTGTATTTGTGTTTGATCCATACACTGTGAGAGAGAGAGCAGTGACTGTGTAGCATGTCATGTTGCAGCAACGTACATGCAATACCTCATCATACAGTGAAACTTCACTGTAGGAGTAGTATAATATCACAGTCTTATACATACATACATACATTATATATATATATATATATATATATATATATATATATATATATATATATATATATATATATATATATATATATATATAAGGCATATCTATCACGAATGCCTGACCTCAAGATAAATAGGCACCGGAGTAACTTTTTTTGTAAGGCAAGAGCATTGCAATGGTGTGGACTGACTGCTTTCCCCATACATACGACGGTATACGACCCTTGAGCACGACGGTATACGACCCTTGAGCACGACGGTATACGATCCTTGAGCACGACGGTATACGACCCTTGAGCACGACGGTATACGACCCTTGAGGAGAACGGTATTATCCCTTGATCTGACACTTAAGGTAAGAACTGTCTAAAACACAAAACGATATTCAGGTACGAAGAGAGAGAGAGAGAGAGAGAGAGAGAGAGAGAGAGAGAGAGAGAGAGAGAGAGAGAGAGAGAGAGAGAGAGAGAGAGAGAGAGAGCAATTGATAACGAACAATCCAAGAAGTAACAGATGTAGACTCCTCTGTAACGGTCTAACGGTAGGTAAACGGCGACCCTTATATAGGACCTTGGCCAGCAACTGTTTTAAGACGCGGGCCCCGTTAAAGGCCGTCCTTAACAGCTGGACTACCTCGTCCAGCCCATTCATCTCCAACTGTAAACAAGCCTCACTGTTGCCATACAAGTGGACCTTAATACTATACCATTATTCACGTTCCAGTGTATGATTCATCTAATGAATGATATATGGAAATGAGTACTTAAAAAGATGTTAGTCGTAACGTATACTTAGTAGGCAAAAACCTGTTTTCTCTGGAATACTAGTCATACTAAGAGTCTACTAATAAGCTTGTGAGAAATACCTTACATGGCAACCTTTCCAGCGACCTCTCTTGACCTAGCATCACCTGCCGCAGGGTTGCCAACAGGCCAGATTCCAGGCAGGGCTGACAACCTGGTCATGCCAGGCAAATAAAGGTTGAAATATAATACATTGTCTTAAGAATATCGACAAAAGATATCAGAGAACGAAATGGATGGATTTCACCAGAGAAAAATAATTCTACGTAAAACGCTTATTAAAGAAATATAGACTTATAATCACTGAAGATTTCTAATATATTTCCCAGAAGAATTTGACCTGACCCATAGAAATGCAAGAAATAAAAAAGAATCTATGATTCTCTTTAAATCATTATTGATCTGTTTGTCCGTCTATGCATATATCAGTGTATGTATGTATGTACGTATGTATGTATGCATGTATCTATGTACGTATGTATGTATGTATGTATGTATCTATGTGTGTATGTATGTATCACCTATCTACCTATCTATCTATCTATCTATCGATCTATCTATACTTCCATATCCAATTCCCAGTGTTGGATCACGTATATATAAACTCCACAACATCAAACACACACATCCTCAACCTCTGCTCAGTGTGTTAAAGTGAATCATGAACTTACACTTATAAAAACTCCTACTTCTATTTTTTTTTTAATTCCAGTCTGTATTAGAATATACAAGAATGTATAAAAAAAGGCTTGGATGTTATTTTTTGTTACTCATTATTTTCAATGTTTTTGATGAAAGATAATTTATTAACATTGATGATAACCAGTTACTTCAATATTGTTATCAAAATCCAAGGTCGACCATTCGGCTCAGTATTGGCCATTTGACTGGTCGACTGGGAGGTTCCTCCTCGACCAGACGACCGACTATGATCTCCCGACAAGTAAACGGAACCAGGAACAATGGGGTGGGGTTGAGCACTGGCCAGGAAGCCGCCACACTGCTTCATTCTACGTCTGTTTTCTTCCCTAGACCTTAGGAAAATAAGCCTAAGGAAAAGGACCGAGATGACCTGAACCCACGAAGAATGAACTAAATATCACCCCTAAATACAGACACCATAAGGGCTTAAATAGCCTTACACGCAGAGGATAAAAACACATTTGCATATTCGAGTCACTCAATTTTCGGCTTTATGTTATAGGGTAGGGAGGCTGAGATTTCACTGGGAAATATAGAGCTATATGGGGGAGAGAGAGAGAGAGAGAGAGAGAGAGAGAGAGAGAGAGAGAGAGAGAGAGAGAGAGAGAGAGAGAGAGAGAGAGAATTTCTGAGACGGAACTTACCCATGGGAAAACATTGACGAGGGATGGAGAAAGTGGCCTTGGGTACATCTCCATATGCCGACCGACAAAGGGATCGTAGAAAGGAAATAATTGATACATGAAGATAAACAATGAATAAAAGGCTTGTAAGGTAATTAAATATATATATATATATATATATATATATATATATATATATATATATATATATATATATATATATATATATACATATATATATATATATATATATATATATATATATATATATATATATATATATATATATATATATATATATATATATATATATATCAAAGTTCCGCTAATGTTTCAAAATCATGACGTTTACGAAATAAACTGGGCCTTATTCTCCTACCTCCATTCTGTCTCTAGTTCTCTGATGTCCACATCTTCACTATACACAACACTAAACTCCTACATCGTCTTGGATCATATATTTACGAGTAGTTAGATTCCTTTTGACCAGCATCTACTAGGAATAAATGTCCTGTATGATATACACAACATCACACTTCTAACATCTTTTCCAACAGCTTTCGGGACTAAGAATCCTTAAACTATCTAAAAACTCTCGACTTAAACATTCGAGAGGAAACATTCCATCATCTTCCATGATCCTAGAGCCTAATTGCATCATGTCGTCACTTAAGGACAAATATCCCAGGACTTGATTCTAACATCTCACAAGCGAGCCCAAATATCCCCCACTCTCTTAATCTAACATCCTGTAACTAAGACCAAACATCCCATACATGTTAACCTAACATCTCGCTGACCCATAACATCCTGTTACTTGAGGCCTGATGGCGTCATGCCCAGACAGATGAAGGCGTCAGAGAGGCATTACTTACTGTAGGATAGGGTGGAGTAGGAGGGTGATGGTGGCGTATCCAGGTGGAAGCCTTTTGGGGGAGTTCAGACCGGAAGGGTTAACGTGGGGGAGTGGGGGTGAGGGGGTAAGGTTCTACCTTAGCACCTGGTGGGCAGGCATGGTGGTTGGAGCACAGATTACCTTCAGGAGACACGCTCGTATCGTTAAGGAAGAAGAAGAAGAAGAAGCTTTTTGAATTATATACAGAATATATCCTCCATGTAACGCCCACTGTATTTACGACTTACGACCGTTATTCATTTTAAGGCAGTGTGTTAGATGAACTATGTATGTTATCTACAAAAAAACAACTATCTACCTGACCCTTACGTTCGAAAAGTCCTTTTGCTTCGACTAAAATACATCAGACACCACCATTTCCCCCATAGTGCGTCTGGAAATATTCCAAAACGCACAGATAATCTATAATGCATTAATAAACCTTTGAAGTATGTTAGCTACTATGCAAAGGGTACCTACTATTGTCCTAAAGTGCGTACACCTTAAACAGCCATACACATAAAGTACATCTGATAACTGCCATTTTTTAAAGTGCTTCGGCAGATCTCCCAAAAGTAAGTCAGTTTTTTCTCTCTCCCTCTTTAAAAGGGCATAAACCTGTCCCTGTTTTTTCCCCGAACGCATAAGAATCCGCCGACCCACTTTTCTACGGTTTTAATAACTCCATAATCTGATTGATCTCATGTTTTCCTTTTAAGACATTCACACGTCTACGAAATGATAAAGACCTTAAACATTTCCTTATATAAAATCATCTAAAACTGTTCTAAATGACCTCAACCATAACAAACCAAATATTAGAAAGCCTTGCAACCATTCAAGGCAAAATAAAACTCACTTGTTCCAGCTGTTCTGCCAAAATCATTTTTTTTCCAACGGAAGGAAAATAATGGAATTTGCAAATTATATTTGTTTGTTGTTAACTTCGTTAGTCTAAGCAATGGATATATACGAAAAAATCTCAGAATTCGCCACGACTTGGCCGACAGAGGATAATTTTATTTATACGAACCACTGCAGATATATTCAGTAGAGAAAAAATTTAATTATTCCCCCCCTGAAAATCAATATTTTATGAAAGTCGCAAAAAAGTAAAAATGATATAATGTGAGATCCGCTTTCCTGTCTGGGAGAGAGAGAGAGAGAGAGAGAGAGAGAGAGAGAGAGAGAGAGAGAGAGAGAGAGAGAGAGAGAGAGAGAGAGAGAGAGAGGGTGGATTCAACCAAAGTTCGCCCAGGACTATTCTTTACCAAAACAACCCAAATCAGCCAGACAAGGTGAGACAAACCATCAGCAAAACTCAACCTGCTGAACGCCCACCATAAACCATCCCTTCCTTATTCTCTCCCAGGTAACTAATGACCTTAAGCCAACCTGAATTATCTCACGAGGACCAAAACTACACCTGAACTTGCTTCTATATCATGTCATTAGAACCGTGTGAAGCCTAATTCAGGGGAGGCCTATTTGAACTGAGGTCTAATTAGGCAGAGGCCTAATTAACGGAGGTCAAAATTACCGGTGGCCTAATTTAGCCTACCACGTGTCACGAGGTACGTGGACGCGCGGGAACCTCCGGTCACGTGACCGGATCAGCTGATCGAACGTAAACAAAGGGAGCAAGGGTATTTATGGTGATCATATCAGCGTGTTTATCCTGTCTCTAACTGCCTGTCCTGCCTCTATCTACCTGTTTGTTCTGCCTCTAACTACCTGATTTTCTTGTTTATAACTGTTTGTCTTGCCTCTAACTGCTAGTTTGCCCTTCCTCTGACAGCTTGTTTGTCCTGTAACTGTCTGTTTGTAAGCTCTGGATACGAGGAGAGTGAGTCCGGTACAAAAGCTAGATTCTCTATTAAATGCTTCATTGCAAACTATCAATACACTAATCGCGCGGTGATATTGCGTATGAACTTATGTGTGCATGTGATGATTTACCTTTTCTGTATGCATAATACACACACATAACGCTCGTGGGAAAGGTCCAAACCGTCTTGCTCATGGGGTCAAACAACTGGGTCAATAAAGTAGTCTTGCTCATGAGGTCAAACAACTGGGTCGGTAAAGTAGTCATACTCATGAGGTCAAACAACTGGGTCAATAAAGTAGTCTTGCTCATGAGGTCAAACTACTGGGTCAATAAAGTAGGAAACATCGTCAGTAAAGTATGAAAACAAAACACGTCACCAACACAACTGTCTAAAAATAGGTGGGTACCTTTGAGAGGTTGACCTGACCTGATAACTGCCAAATGGCAGGCCGTTTGGGGCTTAACAAGGAGGAGGAGGAGGAGGAGGAGGAGGAGGAGAGGGGGAGAGGATGAGGGTGTTAACGGGAAGGAGAAAATGATGGACGGTAGATAGGAGGTACAGGGATGGAGGATAAAGGAGGAAAGATGAAGAAAGAAAAGAGACAATGTTGAATGAATATTACCATACGGAACAAGGCAATGAATAAATGAACCATCCATAACAACAGGACATTTTGTGGCCATGATAAAGTTGTACAACTGAAAGTAAGATATTCCCTAATGGGCAATTTCTATCTTATATAAAAAAGGACATATGTTTGAGGATCTGACAGGGATGGGTCACGACAATAGAGGTTGGGAGACAGACAGGCTTACCGGGGATATTTACGAGTAAAGTTTCCTTTCCTGTTACTCTCCCTTTCCCCATCAACCACCCCAAATAATTCCCACCCCATCAGCTCCCCAATCTCCCCCTTCCTCATCAAAACGCACCAGCAAATCGTCCCATTTTGCTTGCTGCTCACAACGTTTGCTCAGTCTTATCTCAGACAATGTAGGTGATGTGCCCACCACTATTCAGTCTGCTGTTTGCCCGGATATGTGATTAACGGCTTGTGTGTGTGTGTGTGTGTGTGTGTGTGTGTGTGTGTGTGTGTGTGTGTGTGTGTGTGTGATTCAATTATTGAGTTATCTCCATTTATTTATAAATTCATATATTCTTTATTAAAAAGAAAATCACACACACACACACACACACACACACACACACACACACATACACACACACACACACACATATATATATATATATATATATATATATATATATATATATATATATATATATATATATGATCAAACATTGTGGGTGAGCACGTGGAAGCATGACTGTCACCTACTTACTGCTAATATTTGTCCTATGACATAACTTTTCGAAACATATAAACTTTATATATACAGGACATAGCTATATTTGTGCTAGATTTGCTAGAAATATCCTAAAGAGCTTATTTGAAAAGGCTTAGATAGAAACAGAAGTTAACATGAATTGAAAACATTACGTGACTTTGTTTAAGGTAAATTATGGACAGATCACTCCACGGAATTTGACCATAACAATGCTTTACGTACACTGTGTGGTACAAGTTGATGGCAGGTACCCTTGACCCTATTAGCATGACAGTACGACCCTTGAGCACGACGGCTCAACCATGGGTAGGACGGTACGGTCAAAGACCACGACGGTGCGACCAAAAAGAGGACGACGGTACGACCAAAGATCACGACGGTACGACCCTTGAACACGACGGTACGACGGTACCATGTCTCCACATCTGTCCTTAACTATCGACGCTGTCCAGCCTCCTGTGAGCCAACAATCGACCCCTCGTCCTGGGTCAGTAGGCCTCAATACCTTGACCAAACCAGACCACACCTGACCTCGCCAAGGTCAGGTCATATGAAAGGCTGAGTAGATTTCCCATTGGCGCTGCACCACCCAGCGACAACCTTCCATGAAGTGCAAATATGTAATTTGCATACCATTGTTATGTTTATAATACTGAAGTTTATATATATATATGATTGTCATACGGCCCCAGAACCTTCCTATGAGGGTTCTGGGCCTTCAAGGTTGCCCTTCTCTCAGAAGGATAATTTGGTCTCCTTGGAACGAAAACCTCCTCGGCGAGATTGTACTCCTTTTCATCCACTTAAGATGATAATGTCATATCTATCTATCTATCTTATCTATCTATATCTATCTACATAGTTTTGCTTACTGTTGTTACCACATATTGCTTTATCATATATTCACTCCTCAGAGAGAGAGAGAGAGAGAGAGAGAGAGAGAGAGAGAGAGAGAGAGAGAGAGGGAGTGTGTGTGTGTGTGTGTGTGTGTGTGTTTTAGCAACCGTAAACCTTATTGTGACACTGCAAGTACGTATTTGGCACAATAGGACAACTATCGTACACTTAGCAGGGTGACGTTATCATCGTACACCTGGCAGGGTAACAGTACACTTAAAGACAAGTTCATATTATCATTGTACATTTGGCAGGGTAACATTATCATCGTACACTTAAAAAAGTAAGATTATCGTACACTTGGAAGGGAACTAACTCTCATACGTCCGGCAGGCCAACAAAACCACAGCATTTCAGGAGGACGTAACAACTATCGTAGAAGCAGCAGATGTTTTTTTCTTGCTCACCAGTATAACACATCAACCATTATCGTACTGATGGATTGGAAAGTGTTGCTACCGTAACAATCACCGTGTGACAGATAAGGTAACAGGCGAAATAAACATGCTCTGATCTTGACACACTTCAGATGGTCACAGAGAATATAGGGAATGAAAAAAAAGAAGAAATTGATTAGAACACCTTGGGTGTTTGCAGACCTGATCCTTAAAGATGGAAGGGTTAGATGAGGAGAGAAAACGAGGGAAGGCAGAGAATTCCACAGCGCTGTTCGACGTGAAAGAAAGAAAGAATATAATGGTCACTCCTCGTATGGCTGATCTTCACAGCTCACAGACACAAGGACTGAAATGAAAACCTGCACAACGGGAGAGATAAAACATCATGGTGGGCGGAAAGACTGGTGAAGTAGGAGGTGTGGTAGACACACAGGGAAACATCTATCATGTGCTTATGACAGTTTGAGTGATGCTGAGGCTGGAGTAGGTCTATTGGTACCAAGACTAATTAGATTAGGTAACTTGCATGTTTTCCAGTGAGGACAGTAATGGATGAGATGTTTTGGCTTTTTATCAACAAATACTTACTGGTATTCAGCTCAGTATTTTCGTATCACACACGCACAAACACCCACACAATATATATATATATATATATATATATATATATATATATATATATATATATATATATATATACATTTCATGCACGTCAGCGTGTTAGTAGAAGACATGGTGAATTAATCCCCCTTCTATATACCATAATAGGTATCTATACATCGTTAACAGTATATCTATTTACAGTAACGGAGTATCTATCTCTACACCGTAACGAGATATTTACATAACAAGGTAACAGATGTACAAGTTACACATCCTGCTTAAAAAAAACACAAAAAACTCGGGGATTAATACGACAGATTTCAAAACATGACAATACCACGTTCATAAAACTATCAGAACCATAAACATGTTACGATCCCAAACACAAAAAAAGAGAATAGAAATGTTGCAATATTATAAAACCCTTGTGCCTACGTGTACCTGGGTACTCTATTGCATCTGTACGCAGTACTGTACACGGAAGTACTCAGCATTACATAATTTGCCTGCAGTATCCAACTATATATATATATATATATATATATATATATATATATATATATATATATATATATATATATAAATGCTTCAAAAGAGAGAGAGAGAGAGAGAGAGAGAGAGAGAGAGAGAGAGAGAGAGAGAGAGAGAGAGAGAGAGAGAGAGAGAGAGAGAGAGAGAGAGAGACGGCTGTGGATGAGTGGTCAGAGCACTTGCATATGAAGGCCAAGGCCGCTAGTTCGAGCCCAGGTATTGGTGACCGCAAGATGACCTGACATGACCTTATGCGCCAATTTCATGAATTCCCTGTTAATGAAAATGACCCTTAAGAGCGTCTCTACGGCCGGAAATGGGAGACTTTGACTTTAGTAGTAATAAACAAAGACTGCAAGATGAAAATACACTATATTCCACGCATTCAGATGTTGGAGAACCGTAAGATGTTAAGAAAAGTAGTGAAAATATGTATTCATACATATGATATCAATATACGTCGTCAAACCGATATATATATATATATATATATATATATATATATATATATATATATATATATATATATATATATATATGCACTTCCTCTGAATGACCACTATCTTCAATCAGGTCTTTTTCCCTGCAAGACATTTCTAGAATCCGAGTGAAATACACATAGACACACAAACCATGAATACAGTACACTTAAATGGAATTGGATAAGGATGAGTGACCCTCATGACACTTACCTTGCCCGGGCGCTAAGTGGTGATTCATGACGGGCGTCTGATGACCTTGTTATACTCCCCTGCTCGTTCTACAACCAACTATCTGCAATGAGATGACCATAGTTAGTCCCCAAGAGCCACTGTGAGGGAAGAGAATGTTATATTTGTAAGAATAACACATGAAAAACTTAGAAACAATCTCAGAACATTGAAAACAAGATCGTGCAACGCAAAGGAACATTATGGAACAGTAAAAAGAACCCATAAAAATGATTTCCAACACTCAAGAAGTAACAATAACAATACTACTACTTCTAGTACTACTACTACTACAACTACTGATACTGCTACTACTACTACTACACTACTAATGTTACTGCTCACATTTACGAGGAGGTCTTACCTTTCCACATTCAGCTTTCCAGTACATCGACTCTCCCAGTATGACTCCTAAGCTTGACATTCTGGCCTTCGCCACATTGTAAGTTCTCTTTTTCCTTTTTTTTTATCAATTTCATTTCGGTTTCTCCTCTCGACTGCTTGCTGCCAGAGTGCCAATAACTCGACCATGTAATATTCGGCAAGCTACTGCGTCACATGTTTACTGCCTGGTCGCTGGCAACCCAAGGCCAGGCGGTTGTTCTGTCTGTTTCTTTCCCTACACCGTCAAGCTCTGGACTCCTTCTACCCTCTCATGTCCTTCCTAACACCTGACCATTCTTACTTGGGTGACGTTAACGATGCGTTCAAAAGAATCGACGACTATAAGGGAGCCCAGAGGCGAAAATAACGAAATAGGAGAGAGAGAGAGAGAGAGAGAGAGAGAGAGAGAGAGAGAGAGAGAGAGAGAGAGAGAGAGAGAGAGAGAGAGAGGAGTAATGTTTACTGTAACACGATAAGAAGGGAGAGGGGGGAGGAGGAGGAGGTGGTTCACGACGCACTAGATTCACAGGCCAGGGAGAGGCGAGGTCACACCTCTCACTACTCTCCCCTTACTCTGTACTTCCTCTCACTCACTCCCCAGGAAGGATATGTGTCTGGGAGGCATCTTCAAGCTATGTAGAAATGATGGAAGGGATAATGGGAAGGAAGAGATAAAAGGAAGGGGAGGAAAAGACCCAATCTCTGAATAGTAAATGTATACCGTATATACGATCTATCTGTATTTATCTATCGATCTATTTGTTTGTACATCTATCTATCAATCTATACGTAAAAGGTGTTACTGGATTTCGCCTTGTTTGTGGTTAGTCTCTGAATGAAAAGTCACCATCGGGGAAGGTGAATCACTATCAGAGTCGATTGGAATTACGGACCCGACTAACAACTCTGAAGGAATCCATCACTTTCCTGCTTCTGGAAGGAGCGCAGGCTTTGAGCTCCAGAAGCTTCTGGAAGAGAGAGAGAGAGAGAGAGAGAGAGAGAGAGAGAGAGAGAGAGAGAGAGAGAGAGAGAGAGAGAGAGAGAGAGAGAGAGAATGTTCTTATCCACGCTTATCGTGTAGATAGCCAAGAGAATATTCAGTGTGTGGTGGTTTGGCGTATGGGAGGGCGTGTGGTGGCGTGGGGGTATGGGAGGGCGTGTAGTGACGTTGGGGGGGATGGAAGGGAGTGTGTTGGCGTGGAGGGACGGGAGGGCGTGTGCTGGCGTGTGCCAGGGACCAGGCGTCAGTATATACAGTAACAGTAGAAGGCGCAGGCCAGGCTGAGAGGCTGGCTGCCCACACACCTGATCAACTCGCTATATACGAACTCATCAGACGTAACACACATCTGGCACACATCATACTCAACACACCTGAGGAATCACACCTGTCATATGGCACACATAACATCTGCCACATCTGTCGTAAAACCAGACAAATACCCGAGACATAACACCTGACACACACACACACACACACACACACACACACACACACACACACACACACACACACACCTGAAACCAAACAAGTCTGACACACACCTGAAACCTGACAAGTCTGACACACACAAATGATACTGCAATACAACACTCCTCACATGTCTATCAGACTCACCTCCTTGCATCTGACACATTACACGTGACACACCTGGTGCAAATTACATCTGACATATCTGGCATACATCATGACTGACACATTACTTATGACATACATCATACCTATAATATATGACACATCTGACATAGGGACACTTACAACGCCTGACGCAAACCAGAGACCACAATGACGCAAATTACACTTGTAACATCATACATATGACACATCACATCTGGAACATGTGACAAACATCATACCTAACAAATCTGACACACTTAACACTTGACACATCTTACTATATCATTATCTCATTGCCTCATTAGACTTCATATGAAATACTGATTCGAAATTATATAGTAAACACATTGAACCTTCATATAATCCTGCTTTGTTATCTTTGTATTATTGCTAGGTGTCATTCACCTTACATCTGTTATATATATATTCCTACGAGTCCACGGGGAAAATGAAACACGATAAGTTCCCGAGTGCACTTTCGTGTAATAATCATCATCATCAGGAGAGATACAAGAAAGAAATATAAGTTAGCTGATATACAAACTTCAAAAAAACATGGGGAGGGGAAAGCCATATCTACAGGTGATCTCTCAGCACAAGTAAGGCTCCAGACACCATTGTTTAGTACATGGAACAATGGTTATAGATGCAGAGACCATTGTTATGACTCAGAACCACAGTTTAAGGATCTACAAACCGTTGTTAAGGAAACGAAACCATGGTAAAGGTTGGAGAGAACATTGTTAAAGACCAGACACCATAGTTAAGGCTCCGGTAACCATTGGTAGAGCTTCGCAAACCATTGCTGGTGATAAGGTACCATAAGTTTGGCTAAATGAATTTCAAACTTCATATTTCTATGAAAACAATATCTTAACGCTAAAGAAAGTTAATAAACATCTTCACAAAACTCATTCTAAAGCTCATGTTACTTGTACTCGACGAAGAATGAGACAATTAGATCGACTATGACAGAAAACGAATGTGGGTATGTTTGGTTACATGGTCTTTGGCGGTATCGACACCTTGTTTGTTACCCCAAGGGGTGGTGATAGCCAGATCCCCGGGGTAATATGGCCAGGTCTCAAGGGGGTAGTGGTGGTTAGGTCCCCATGGGCAGTGATGGGCAGGTCCCCAGGGGTAGTATTACATTGTTGGGTCCCTGGGGGGTATTGGTGGCCAAGTTTCCTTGGGGGGAGGTAGTGATGGCCAGGGCCATGGGGGTAGTGGACGCTAGGGGGTAATCTTACCCCAAAATCCCCAGAGGTAATGAGATCCCTAAGGTTAGTGAAGACCGGAGGTAATGTTACCCAAGTCCCACAGGGATAGTAGTGTGGGGGGGTTAGCACAGGGGTACGCGTGTGCCCGCAGCGGTCTACCTCCCTCCCTGCCGTGTTTGGCCCGGCCACGCTCGGCCGGCCAAACGATCGCCAGTTTCCCTGGCCATCGAGATCACAACCTTCCTCAGCCCTCCGTCTCTGCCAAATCTCCATGGCTTCGCCACCATCAACACAGATGAGCTATCATCACCAACAGTTTCTCTTCAAATACTGTAAAGTCAACTATAACCCGAGGAGAAAAATTGGCTCTGAAGAAGAAACCTAGAATACTCAGAATAACGCTAAAATGAGCGGTTGTATAAAGAGATGTGGCATGAGTAAGCGCGTGCGGGCGAGGGCACATGCCGCGTGCTGGCGGGTCCGCGCGGCGCCTTACCACCTGGTCCTTACGCGCTCCCACTGGGCTTCGTTCAAGCCAAGCCAGTCTAAGGCTTCACTCAATTTCCTCCCAAGAGCCAGCAGACGCTGGTCATCTCGCAAGATGGGACTGGTCTGGGAGGGAGAGGTTGGGATAGAAGAGAAACGTCAAGATGTGGTCAGTCAAGTGAAGCTTGGGGGACCAGATAATGACACAATGATGCTGGTATCTTGGACGAAAAGATGTGATGAGCGTCAGATGGGAAAAGCTTAGCAGGTTACCTCCCTCCATCCCTCCCTCCCTCCTTTTCCCTCCCCCCACCCCTCCTTAACTACTCCAGACCCTCGTCATACCACCTCCCCTCCTCAACCCTCCCTCCCTCCCTTACATCTCATGCACCTCCGACTGATTCTCTCCCTCATCTCCCTCTGCGTACCACAAGGCGAAAAGCTCTTCATTAGGTACTCGTATGTACACCCGCTGCCATCAAGTAAAATGTCGTAGGTAACTCTCTCTCTCTCTCTCTCTCTCTCTCCCTCTCTCTCTCTCTCTCTCTCTCTCTCTCTCTCTCTCTTAGTTTATTCATCATTCGCACCAATTACCCAACCTTTCTTTTTTCTTATTACTTTCTAAGTTTTATGTCATATACTTTTGGGGGTAATGTTTAGTTACTACTTGTTGATGTAAAGGATCTCTCGTACTCATGTAATTTGGCGTACAAGTTTACATTTTGCTTGAAAAGAGCTGATGTAATGATGTTAAACCGAGTTTCTCAAGGTAGTTTTACTCTGAACTGTTTAACGCGTCGTTACCTACATAACAAAGACTTTAGATAGACACTACCAGCACAAAGCCTTCTCCCCCGACGCAAGCCATCGAAAATGTAATTTAGCTTAAACCCAAATGATTAATTGAGAAATGCTCATATCACAGACCAAGTGCTTACGATTCATATGCAAATCACATCTGGAGATTACAAAATGCAGTGTGGCCAACACCCGCGCCCTCTCTGGGGATTCAAAAAACCCGCGCATTGGTCTCAACAACTCCGGCGCTGCCATATCGCTCCATTGGAACACTATGTATACCAAACCGATAAGATGATAACATTCTAGACTAGTCACTCCGCCATTAAAGTTATGGGCAATTCATGATTTCATCATGATTGTAAAATCCGTTCAAGAATGATAGTTAAGGTTATTATGAAGTGGCACTAGGCGACACAGTTTGTGAGCGTAATTGGAGAACCGGCGGGAAATCCGAATGTATGAGCCATGTGTTCGTCTTAGAGAGATACGCCCGTCCGTTCTTTTACGATAATGGAGTCTGTCAGCGAGTTGTGGTCCCGACTGTACAACTTTGTGATAATGGACTCTGTCAACGAGTGGTGAGCCCATTGGACAACTCTCTACAACGCCAACGTTCATAAAAAAAAATACACAAACGTGATAATCTTGATTTGAAATAGAAGGATCCTTTGTGACTAAAGCAGTGTGAAGAGATAACTATCAACCTTATTTGCATTACTAAATTATAGACTTGCTGTTTTTGATTCTCAGTAACACAGCTTTTCTCCTAAGGAAAATGGAGGTACTTATAGATTTGTCCAATAATGTCACCACACAAATTGTCATTATTATTGAATAGCAGTCTTCTGAAGTAGTGATGCCATATTACGTCTATGAGATTATGTAATCTGAGGAAACAGACGTGATAGAGCCGTCATAAAAATCATTGAATACACAGCCCTTAAGCACGACCGTACAAGCCTTTGGTAATGAAGGCCTCGTTCTTTGACCTGACCCTTAAAGTTCAAGTCATAGACCAAGTCATCAAATCTAAGGGTCGTACCGTCGTACTCAAGGGTATTAAAGTCGTGTTCAAGGGTCGTAACGTCGTGTTCAAGGGTCGTAACGTCGTGTCCAATGTTCGTAACGTCGTGTTCAAGAGTTGTAACGTTGTGCTCAAGGGTTGTTAGGGGCATTGTTAAGATACGGGTGTAGTGAACAGTGAAGATAAGGGCATTGTTAAGGGTGTAGTGAATAGTGAAGATAAGGGCATTGTTAAGATAAGGGTGTAGTGAATAGTGAAGATAAAGGCATTGTCAAGATGTGGGTGTAGCGAAGAGTATAGTGAACACAAATTCATCTAAGGCTGGTTCAAGGCCAACCGCAAGCTGCTATTGAACCAAGCTTAGTGTAGATAAAGATATCGCGAAGACAGGATGTGATGGAGATAAGGATGTAGTGAACGTAAGGAGAGGTTGTGAAGATGGTGTAGTGAAGATGATAGTGTACTGAAGACAGGCGTGATGAATATGACTTTTGGAGTGAAATGAGGTATGAGTGAATATGAGAATGGAGTGAGGATCACGATGCGGTGAAGATAAAGGTATAGTGGAAAAGATGAAGGTGTTGTGAAGATGCAAATTTAGTGAAGATGTAAGTTAGCTAGTTAAGTTGGACTCTTTGACTTGTTTGTGGGATCAACGTATAAGATCTCATAGCGAACTTATTATGAGGATATCTTGTGGGAAAGTCGTGACAGTAAAACCGCTGATGTTGGTCAAGATAACTCTGCTAAGAACAGTCTTTGATAAATCTACCATTAATGACACGTCAAAGATAACACTAAAATAACCACTAATAACATCCAGTGAGAATAACAGAAGATAAGACCCCAAGACTCGTCAGTTATAAAGCAAACAGTGAAAGAGATAACAAGAAGAGTATTGTTATAACATATCATCTAACAATAGTGTTATCCAGAAAAGCTAAAGCTTTATGAGTGGCTAAAGTGAATGTTAAGTAGTCGGCTTAAACATTCAATGGTGGTGATATGCACCCCCAGAGAATTATACTGAGTGAAGGTATCCTCCCCTGATAATTCTGGGGGTGCGAAAGGGTATGCTAGTACAGTCCCACTTTACATGCTTCTCTTCCCAACTTTTTTCATTCTTTGTTCTTCTTTTCTCGTATTTTCTTCCCTTCTGATCTTTCTGTTTTATTTACAGTTTGTAAATATGTTATCATTCTTCCTCCCTACTGATCTTCCCTCCTTCTTGCCTTCGTTTCTAATTTATCACTTGAAGCGGAGAGCCTGAAGACCGCCTGGTGAGAGCCACTCTCTCCCGGGTCAAAGGTCACTCACTCTGCGATAGCTTAGGGTCTTTCCTCCTCTATGTAAATTAAGGTCAATCTCCCTGGAAAAACTAAGATCATCCCGTATAAACCTGAACCTGTAGGGCAGGTCATCATGTCCCGGGGTTGTACCTATATAGTTAAGTGTCGTGTTTAAGGGTCATACCGTTGTGTTCATGGGGTTATGACCCTGAAGCTAACCGGTGAACTGCCCTGTAATCCTTCGTAATTAAGCGGGAGAGAGAGAAAAAAATGTCCCCACTTATCATAACGAAAGTCATTAATGTCATTATATGTATTTATAAAGAATATACCCAGTGGCTTGCTGCTACTTGAATTCGTTTGTAATTCTTCATGTTCGTTTGTACTATCGTTACAACGGAGATTGTTTCCGTCACTGTTAATGAACATTCGAAGAAGTGAACTGTTAAAGGATGGTCAGCCTAAAATGGCTTAGTAAACAGAGAGAAAAATTGAGGGTAAAGATGGAAAGGGATGAGACAGAAGGGTAATGGAAGAGGAGGTAATGTAAAAGAACTAATGGGAGGAAGAGGAGAACTAACAGAAGAGGAGGGAGGGGAGGAAGCAGACGAAAGAGAAGGATAAGGAAGAGAGGGAAGCTGTTAGAAGTGAAGAGAGGGGGGGGTGTGTTGTGGGAAAACTGACCCCCACATTACCAGCACAGTTTCCTTTTCATTACAGGTGATAATACACAAAACAGATCACAATAAACGAACACTGAATATCAAAAAGGTAACTCTAATCAAAATCTCGTCAATATGAAGAGGGGAAACGCAAAACAAAAATAATTCAAAACACCATTACGAGGTATAGAAAGCAAATGAATCAACCATTAATAGTTCCCTGATCAATGTAACAGCAAAAGATAGCGCACTGAATAATGATATACGATGAAAGACAGCAGAAAAAATCATGAAAGCCATTGAAATCATGATAATGATGCAGTGATATATTACTAGAGCAAATAAAAAGAACGTCATGAATCATCTTGAAAGAAAGTTAGAGACAAAAAAAAGTCGGAGAAAACGGAGTGTCGAGTGGAACAAAAATGGGGAGCGTGTGGGGAAGAACAAAGTATATAACATGATTGGGGCCAAAGTGGCAACAAAGGCGAGGTGATAATTAGCCCATATGTTGGTGGGAGGGATATATAGCCAAGTCCTGGGAGACTTGGGGGTTAGGGGGGAGAGTGGCTGTATGAGATGAGAGAATGGGGAGGAGGAGGAGGAGGGGAGGAAGGGGGAGGAGGAGAGGCATAAGAAAAAAAGTAAGATGGAGTTCATGACAGGATAAAGATTAAATGATATATAACACACGGAAACTAGGGGAAAAAACAAAAACAAAAACTAAATGGTAGACAGCGAGGGGAAAGATCAAAGTGGAAGAAAAAGAGAGAAAAGTTTCATTACAAAACTAGTCTAAACAACGTTCTTGATGTCAAAAATGAGAGCAGTAGAGACGGAAAGTGTAAGTGGTTTAGCTGGAATTTGGAGGTCAGACAGATTGAAGATGTGGGAAGGTTAAGCAACGTGAAGAAGTCATTAGATAACAGGCTGGTCTGAATGATGTATATATGGCAACACAATAGAAGGTACAACAAGGAGAGGAAGACTTACGGAAGAGATGGTTAAATAGAGTGAAAGATCTGTTTGAGGCTAAGGGATACTTCAATAGGAACCGGATGCAATGGAGGCATTGTATACATGGAGGTTGTATGAATGGAGACGTGTGTCTTGCCCGCAACAGCTCTACCGTGAGAACTAGAGATTATCAGACGTTGATCTTAATTGACGGATCAACTTAACATGTAAAGTGAAAAAGTGAGAGGCACTTTTATGAATGTTTAAGTTCACGTTTCACTTTGACACACTAGGCAGGGGTTGAGGAAGTGAGGATGAGGACATGATTATAGATAGATAGATAAGCAAATTGATGGATAATGAGATACATTAATAGATAGGCAGATAGACAGAGATAAATTGATAAGTATATACATAGGCAGAGTGGAAGGTAAGTAGAAAGATAGATTAATAATTCTTGATATTAACATATCATATGAGACATCATACTGCAACGATTCATAACTTAATATGTATAAAAAATTATTTACTTCATATTCATTTGTGTGATGTTATCATTTACAAACATAGGTAGATAGTTTATTTTACAGAAGTTCTCACTATGAAAAAGGGGTTTCAACGCCGACTTTATCATATTTAGGAACTTAATCTCTTGACCACGACGGTACGAGTCTTTAGCATGACCATTAAGCGCATCGGTACGACCCTTGGGGCAAATGACCATCAAACTCGAGGGCCACACTGTCATGCTCAAAGGTCACACCTCATGCTTGTGTCATACCGTCGTGCTCAAGTATCGTACCATCGTGCTCAAGTATCGTACCCTCTGTGCTCAAAGGTCTAATCGCCGTGTTCATGGGTCAAATTGTCGTGCTGAAGGATCGTACTGTATTACTGATGGGGGCTAAAGACAAGCCTATATCCTAAGACAAGACTTGGAAAGTTGTCTTCTGCCTCACAAAAAAATAGGTGCCTCATATCAAAATAAGACCAGGGAACCCGAAACGGAACAATATTATCAGCCCATTATAAAGATGAGGAGATGAAACAAGCGATGTTATTCATGTCTCTCTGTTAAGATTTTGTAATCATGTGATGAAACCGACAAGATACAAAGCTCTAGCAAGAAAGGCATGAATGTTTAACTTCATCGCACTATGTGTTCTCGACTATACTGCTCACTTTGTGTTCTCGACCACACTACATCTCTGCCACACGTTATGTTGTCTCCTTAATGATAAACTGAGTACTGTTGTTATGATCTAAAGACTATCATTAAACTTATTCTTGTTTATGTTCATTTTTGATGTGATTTCCTGGAAAAGACGGAAGAGGTGGAGACAAGATGTGAGGGAAGAGAAGTAGTGGAAGAGGAGAGAAGAGGGAGGTAATGCGAGGAAGGAGGGAACAGGAGGGGAAGGATGGAATAAGGAGGGTTAGGATGGCACAGGACTCAGACGGGTACCTCAAAATGCCCACAAGGGCTTCGCTGAGGTGCAGTTAATTCATAAACTAAAGGGTTAACCTCGGCTGGCCTGAATTACTTGACTCCCGATGAATGAGACAAGAGACAAGACAGCCAGGCAGGAGGGAGCAGTCACAGATATATATATATATATATATATATATATATATATATATATATATATATATATATATATATATATATATATATATATATACATACATATATGAGAATGTTGAGGACATATGCATTTATTCATGGAAATAACTAAAAGGGAAAAGGAAACTTCAATTTACAAACTTATACATCATCAAAAGATACATAGCGTCTTCACGGGGATACAATATACATATATTGGCTCTTTCCGCAAAATCTCCTCAAAATTCACTCCGATAACTCACTGGTGTTTGATAAACATGTTAATGTAGACTACAGCAATGATCATACTGTAGACCACAATAAAGGATCCACTGTGGACTACAGTAAGGAGCCCACTGTGGACTACAGCAAGGAAGCCGCCGGGGACAACATTTCAAGTACCCGGAGATACGAAAACACCTATAAATTCTTCAGCATCTTATAATGGCTCGTAATTTCACTGACGTATGAGATGACCTATGACCTTTCTTAGCCTGAAGCCCAGCTATCAGCTGAAAGAACGGAGTCGCGAGACACACTTAAACTCACCCCTTAGAAAATTCACCCTCTATCCCTCCTGAAACATCAGACCTGAATCCTGGAGAAGCTTTAGTCAGACATGAACTCTGAAGCTTCAGTCAGACATGAACTCTGAAGCTTCAGTCAGACATGAACTCTGAAGCTTCAGACAGTCATGCACCCTGTAAAAGTTCGAGACAGACTTAAACCTTTTTGAAACTTTGAGAAGATTTGAAACTTACAATACCTCGGGGCTTGAAACTTATCAAAGTTCGAATGAGAACTGATCCTAATTGGACTTTGAGCAAAGATTGAATCACATTAAACTTCATTATAGATTTCAGATTTATCTGAGTAATGTGTCAGGTCCAAGACAGGTAAACTACAGTCCCCTTCCTCAAGGTGAGTCATAGTTTCCTCTCTCTAAGTAAATCACATTCCTCCATGTAAACCAAGTAAACCACAGTCCCCTCTCTCTAGGTAAACCACGTTCGTCAAGGTAAACCAAAATAACCACAGTCTCCTCTCTCTAGGTAAATCACATTCCTCCATGTAAACCAAGTAAACCACAGTCCCCTCTCTCTAGGTAAATCACATTCCTCCAGGTAAATCAAGTAGACCACAGTCCTCTCTCTAGGCAAATCACATTCGTCAAGGTAAACCAAGTAAACCACTGTCTCCTCTCTAGGTAAATCACATTCCTCCAGGTAAACCAAGTAAGCCAAAGTCCTCTCTCTAGGTAAAACACAGTCCTCATCCACACATAACCCACAATCTCCCAGGTAAACTGAAATCCCAAAGTAAACCACAATCCCCTACCGTCGGATCATCTACATTCCCCTGCTACTAGGCAAAGCACACTCCCCTAAGGCAAGCCAAACCACATTATTACTCTACCAAGGAAGATATCTCGAGCCGGGGAATTTATTAATACATGTTAATGACATGTACATTTCATTGGAAGCGGGTGAACAAGAAGGGG
This sequence comes from Panulirus ornatus, assembly GCF_036320965.1. Taxonomy (NCBI): domain Eukaryota; kingdom Metazoa; phylum Arthropoda; class Malacostraca; order Decapoda; family Palinuridae; genus Panulirus; species Panulirus ornatus. Next base: position 3,834,599 of record NC_092295.1, read on the forward strand.
TCGACGCTAACCCTGGGGTCAACACTGTAGTGCAAGCCAAGCCCCCTTCCCCCATTCCCCTCCCCTTCCTCCCCACCTGACGGTATTGTCTCCTATCGAGTGTGGAAATATTTCTGGTATTCGACTCATATTCTGTAAGCAATATATATATATATATATATATATATATATATATATATATATATATATATATATATATATATATATATATATATTATCCCTGGGGATAGGGGAGAAAGAATACTTCCCACGTATTCCCTGCGTGTCGTAGAAGGCGACTAAAAGGGAAGGGAGCGGGGGGCTGGAAATCCTCCCCTCTCGTTTTTTTTTTTTTTTCCCAAAAAGAAGGAACAGAAAAGGGGGCCAGGTGAGGATATTCCCTCTAAGGCCCAGTCCCCTGTTCTTAACGCTACCTCGCTAACGCGGGAAATGGCGAATAGTATGAATATATATATATATATATATATATATATATATATATATATATATATATATATATATATATATATATATATATATATATATATATATTTTCCCTGGGGATAGGGGATTAAGAATACTTCCCACGTATTCCCTGCGTGTCGTAGAAGGCGACTAAAAGGGGAGGGAGCGGGGGGCTGGAAATCCTCCCCTCTCGTTTTTTTTTTATTTTTCCAAAAGAAGGAACAGAGGGGGCCAGGTGAGGATATTCCAAAAAAGGCCCAGTCCTCTGTTCCTAACGCTACCTCGCTAACGCGGGAAATGGCGAATAGTTTGAAATATATATATATATATATATATATATATATATATATATATATATATATATATATATATATATATATATATATATGTATATATATATATCCCTTGTGTATTTTGCGGAGATGTTTTTGGTTCTCTATGTAGAAACTGTGCACTAAACTGTATAGATAAATTTGAGGTCATAAATTAATATAATGATTTATTCTCTCTCATAGGTAGTGTGTGACGATGTCTTATCAGTTAGTGTCTGTATAACTACCCTGATATGCTCTGGACTGATATCCTATCTCTAACTGTCTGTTTCATTTCCCTCCTCAGTTCTCTTACAATCAGAAGGGGGAAAATATCTTCTGATACTCCTCTGATTTGCATTCCTTTTATTTTGCCCTCTTGTTGTTTCTCTTTGAGTATTTCTCATTTTATTAATATAACTTACTTTTCATGCCTTCGTTCATCTTATTATGTGTCTCATTCACACTTCCCCACATACATGGCTTCTACCGCATCTTGTCTCTGATTTCTTGTGATCATACTCTCTCTCTACTTCTCTTTCTCTCAAACTACTACATTCCCTCTCTCCCTCTTACACACACACCCTTTAACACGAACTTCTCCACACACACACACACACACACACACACACACACACACACACACACACACCCTCCCCTTACATTCATGTCAACCAATTCTCCTACACTGACCTTGAAACTCTCCCGCTCTCACTTTTACAATTTCACTCTTTCACACTCCCTTACTCCCCCATCTCTCTCTCTCTCTCTCTCTCTCTCTCTCTCTCTCTCTCTCTCTCTCTCTCTCTCTCTCTCTCTCTCTCTCTCCCTGCAGCCCCAACAGCTAAGCGAACCTCACATCCAGGCTCCCTCCCTCCTTCCGCTGGAGGGCCTCCCTCCTCCCACTGGAGGGCTTCCCTCCACTGGTCTCGGGGCAAGGATTAAGGAGACGAGATATAACATTAATCGAGACAGTCGTTGCGCCTGGAGCTCTGCCGGGCCTCTCAGTGCCCAGTACAGCCCACAGGAGGGCGGAAGAGGTGGAGGGAAGCTGATGGATGTGGAGGGGCTGGGAGGGAAGAGGAGATGTAGAGGCATTACAAGGCAAAGCCAGGTGACGGAAGACTTGATCATCTATGAAGAGGTTATCTGCTGGAAGTCAGTAATGGCATTCCAATCTTCTAATCTCTGCAGATAGTAAAGCAGAAGGCTCCTCCCCACCCACCACTCCCTCTGGCTCAACAGCCGTCAAGAAAAAGGTAATGTACTGTACAAACATCATCATGGGATGAGATGAACGGAAAACAAATTCTGATCTAAATACACCCAATGGGGACACCCTGAGGAAGAAATACTGTAGCCTCTAATCTGTAAAGAAATAAGAATAGAAATACGTGCTTTCTGTTGTTCCTGAACAGGTTTAATTGATGATGATGAACATGATCATAGTATTTGTCTGTTTTGAATGTACTGGTAGTGTTCGATCTGACATTATGTGTTGGTAGTTTATTCTAGTGATCTATATTTCCACCGCTGTGGAGCGTTCTGCCCACGTCTGTATATGAACTCTTTCCCTTTAACTTCATACCGATTTTTTTCTGGTCATCTTATCTCTATCTAACGTGAAGCAATTACCATGAGTCATGTTATGTGGTGTTCTGAAATCTTCTATTAACTGTCCTTGGATGAAGCGACAAAACACACACACACATACACACACACACACACACACACACACACACACACGCTAAGCTTTGAAAATGTCAAACTGAGAGTAATGTATACAATTTCAGGCAGACTAGTAGTAAACGGTAGAGAGATACAATGCAAGAAACTTGTTAGGGAAAATGCGGTTGCAATTCTTGGAGTTACAGAGACAAAGTTCAAAGAGATAAGATATCAGTGCTCTGTTCCCAGGTATACATAGCAGCAAAGAGGGAAAGATAAGACTGAGGAGGAGGAGGAGGATTGGCCTTCATAATAAGAGGCAGTCTTGAGCGTTAGGCCATACTGAATGACGGCCCATTCAGACATAATGACCAGGGTGACCACAGGAGAGGAGTGTATGGAGGTGTTGATATATATATAATCCTCCAGAGAATCCTAATGATGAACACTGCATCTTTCTGCAACGAAGCCTCGACGAACTCCCTTAATTTGGTCTGATACATAGAGACTGAAGTTCATCCCAGTAAATAGAACAACCAAGGTCCATAACACGAAAAAGAAACTAGTTGTGAATGTAAAGAAGTTTCTTTTTATCATAAGAGTAATGTAGGAATGGAATAAAGTGAATGGTGACATTTTGAATGAGGGCAATACACAGAAATCTATATAGTTGTATGATAGGAGACAAAGCTGTTGGGACGGAACCCTGCGAATGTAAAACTCCCTCACGTTACACTAAGAATAGATGATTACGAATACCTAATTACACACACACACACACACACACCCACACACACACACACACACACACACACACTCAAGAATATACAAAATCTCATCTCCTGGTAAAAAAGAAATCCTAGAATCCTTTTTAAGATGAGCTGCAAAATCCTTCACATATACATTCAAGGAATAGCGAGTGGAGGGCGAGGGTAAGGCTTCCCCTCTGCGACAAAGAGACAGACCCTTCTTCCACTTAGTACCTCCTTAGCCACTCTGTAGACGCGAGCGGTATCAAAGTGGCCCCATCTGGTCTGCTCCCCCTTGGGTTTATTACCAGAGGCAAAACAGATTAATTGAGATTTTTCCTTGGATGCAGCGAGTTTGTTTGTTGAGGAGTTTTATGGCTGGGGGAAGAGGGGTGATGGTGGATCTCTGAGGCTTGGAATGATGTTATTAATACCACTTGTAGTCTTGCCACTACTGTTAGTACTACAGTAACCAAAACAATCATTGATGCTACTGCTACTAAAAAAAAGTAGAGGAGGAAAAAAGAACGACTATTATCACTACTACACCACTAATGATGATGATAATAATAGTAACAATAAAGAATATAATAGAAATGATTGTATTTGTGCTACCTGAGGCTAAAACTTGAATTGAAAATTAGAAAATACGTACAACAATAAAAGATAAAGGCTAAAGATATGGTAGTGTTAAAGAGAGTCTTAACACACATAACAGAGTAAAGTCTGGTATATGATCTGTTGACAGTTGATATTGCTGGTAATGACTGGAATGAAGCTGTTTCTCAGGCGGTATGAACGAGCTTAAATGGGTTCGATGGGGTTATGGTGATGAATTGCAACCAGGGGACGAGGGATCTCGGGTGGCAGTAGCTGACGGTGGCTAGTATGGTGCAGTAACTTCTCCCCAAACTCAATGATGGAGTCTAAGTGATGGATGAAGAGAGTTGGGAGGACCAGTGTATTGAGCGCCTTTTGATAGGTGGTGTAAGAGTGACCGGGCATGAATTTGCATTCCTAATTCTAAATCTGTTCTGGTAACCTCTGTTGCATGGCAGGGAGGGAGGTTGACCAGGAAGATGCATAAGTGAGTCTGGAAAGGATGAATATGGTGTGCATGTTCTTCATTTCAGACGCAGGGAGTCACAAGGGCCTTGAGTCTATGGAGGATAGAGAAACAATTGCTGCATGATTTGATGATGGTGCTGACGAGTCCCTTCAGCTTAATCTATCGCCTAGAGAGACACCGAGATGATTGGTGGACTGAACAACCTGGAGGTGGCTGGGGCCTAGCGAGACAGTACGGGGTTGGATATGGTTGGAAACGAGGCTTGACATGCGTAACTGCCGTCTTGATTTGGTTGATAACGACGTGGTTGGTTGGTGGTGGCCTAGTTCCGTCAGATGTGTTCTGGAGGGCGATACACTTGGGGACTTGAGGTGGGGGTTTGGGGTGTGGGGTATGTGGGGCTGTTCTCAGCCCTTGCATCAATGTTAGTGTCGTCGCTGTAGGTCCATTGTACAGGTACATCTATTATAACAACCTTTATATGGACAAAAGAAACACAAGTGCCCCACTTTTGCGCATTTCGTCTAGCTATATATGAATATATATACATGTGTGTGTGTGTGTGTGTGTGTGTGTGTGTGTGTGTGTGTGTGTGTGTGTGTGTGTGTACGCGCATCCCCCCTGAACAAGAGAGTATCAGATAAACAACACTCCTTTCTCTCCACCCACACCACGTCCCCAGTCGTACCCATTACCACTGCTACACCCACATGAGTCTGATGCCCTCTCACATGTACCAATGAATAATGGTACGCCTTATGAGTCCCAGGTCATCCTATACAACCACACAGCTTACCATACCAGTCCACGCTTGTCTTTACAACAAGCAGTGTATAGTATTGCATGAGAAGTTTGCGTTCATCTTTTGAAAGCTATGTATGTCACATCACCAACCCAGCCTGTCCTCACAACCACACAAAGAGACAGAGAAACACACACACACACACACACACACACACACACACACACACACACACACACACACACACACACACACATACACACACACACACCATCTGCTACACAGTTGTTATGCCACATCACAACACTAGCAGGAGAAGTGAACAACACATGAAGCTCCTTCACCCTCCCTCTCAAATCTTGGCCATTTATCTTTTCAGTTCATAATCCCATTCACCATTCATCATGTACAAGCCTATTCACCATTCATCATGTATAGGCCTATTCACAATTTCTACCATTTGCAGGAGGCCCACTTTTCATTTGAATATCATTTATTCCTTTGTGCTTCGCCTTTCTTTCTCGTCGTGCGGTCTGTGTGTCCTTTCCTTCTTTTTCTTTCTTTCTTCTGCTCGCGTGCCGGGGATCAGGTTTCCGTCCCAGCATTAATAGTCATAACGTGTACACCACCTCAGCACCACCCCCACACCAACGTCATGTGATACCGCTTGACCCCCTCTGGTGTGTGTGTGTGTGTGTGTGTGTGTGTGTGTGTGTGTGTGTGTGTGTGTGTGTTCAAGAGGATAGTAAGGGTGTGAGAGAGCGGATGAGTTTGCCTGTACTGAAGGCACCCAGTACGGTACTATCTTTTATTTACCATCGACGCATGTCTCCATCTAACCCTACCCTTACACCTGACATGTACCCCCGACACTCACTTGGTACACATGCTCGAGCGACAGATGTAAACATTGCATTTCACGTTTCTGTGACAGTGACAAAGTTCCCGCCAACTGTTCCGTTCCTACCAATCTCTCAGCCCCTCCAACCAAGCAGCTCATCCCTTCGAACCATTTAGTCCCCCACCAATCATTCAGTCCCCAGTAACAACTCAGCCCCCAGTAATCACACAGTCCCTAACAACTATATAATCCCCAATCCCATTCAGTCCCCACCAACAACTCAATCATCGTCAAGCATCTAACTGCCTTCACTAATACAATATCTAAATGAGGAATATCTTCAATATGTCAACTTAGATCATAGGTCAGGCTATTGCACCTAAGGGTCACACAGTCGTGCTCAAGGGGTCACAGCTGTGCTCAAGGGGTCGACGTCTCACATGTACGTTTAAGGTTTCCGCCCAGCACGTGTGGTCTTAACCACTACCTTGTGGTGGTGGCTATGCCACAACCATGAATTCATGTCATCTCATTAACATAATACGTGTACAGAATACAGACTTGTGTTACCCAGCGTGAGGCAAACTCATCACTGACTCATGCGCTTCACCCGCGACACAAGTGTCTTACAAACTATTTTCTGTACATGTATGTTCATTTTCTTTTTTCATGTATTATGGTTGGGAAACCTTTTTTTAAACTCTGAACCGGATGGTGCGATCACTGAACACGACGGTACGATTCTCGAATAAGACAGTACGGTCCTTGAACACGGTGCTTTGATCTTTGATCACAACGGCTCAGTATTTTTTTTTTTTTTTTTAGCAAGACGGTAAAACCACTGAACATGAGGGGTCCGACCTTTGAGTACGATGGCGTGACCTTTTGACCTGACCTGGGTCAAAACGTTGCCTTCTTACCTACACGGCCGTACGTGGACTTAAGGTTTGGTAGGTGAGTAGTATGTTTTACTGACGCTCATCTACGTTCCCTGCGAGTCCCACATCTTCTGTTATATAGCCAGGTCCCCGTTGACCGATCTGCCTATGGCGGTGGAGAAAAACAATGCTGATATACAGGAGAACTTGAGACGGAGTGGGCGTGAGTGTGCTGTAGAGATAAGGGAGAGAGAGAGAGAGAGAGAGAGAGAGAGAGAGAGAGAGAGAGAGAGAGAGAGAGAGAGAGAGAGAGAGAGAGAGAGAGAGAGAGAGACCGACGCGAAATGTGAACGAGAGCAAAGGTCACAGAGCTTTGTGTTGAGAAACAGGTGGTCTATCCTTTTGAGTGTGTGGATGGCAGCATGCGAGGGTGTATGGAGCAATGTCCTCCGTGGTGGCAAGGTTCCCTTGAAACCCCTTCACCACTTAGGTGACATTCCCCTACCCTTTGGTTGACTCAATCCCTTGGCTGACACCCTACGACGACACATTCCACCCCTTGTATGACACTCACCTCTTGGCTGACATCCATCACCCCTCGGTTGACATCTCCGCTTGGTTGACATTCCCTTCCCCTTTCACTGACGTCCACTGTGACAGACAAATCCCCACACACACACAAGAAGACAGGAGGGCATAGACACAGACACTGATCGTGACTGACAAACAGACAAATTTCTGAACCATTCATGTTTGTATTTACAAAATAAAGTACGACCAAGAAAATACTCCCAATGTGATGTGTCATTGTGGAGCAGTGGGCAAGGACGTGTATCCTCGAACTACGGGTACACATGGTCGAGACCTTAGCAAAGGATGAATTCTTTAAAGTCTCTGATCGTTCTCATTTTCCTTAACAAGTAGCATGTTAGAATGGATGTTAATTACGAAACGTATTCAGTTCAATACTTTAGCTGGATAATTGAAATAAAAAAATGATAGTTTGTCAAATACGATAAAAGAATTGGAAAAGATATATTGTATAAATCCTAAAAATGTTAGAGAAAAATGATCATGATTTTTGTATATTACACTGTTAGATAAAAGGGAGGCAGAGAATAAGATAATCAAAGAGATCCGAAATGGCTACATCGACACAAAAACGACCAATGAAAAACAATAAGAACACTATGGAAGAAGAAAACCTTAGAACTGTCAATGCTACAAGGGAGATAGATAAACAGAAATGAAAGAGGCCGGCAAAAGCATAGAAGAGGAAAGAAAGGAAGCGAAAAGGAAAAATAGCAACAAGAAAGACGAAGATAGAGAGGGAGGGAAAAGGGAATAATAAGAATAGTGTCTAACATATGTGGCAGGTGGTGGGCAAGGGGGCGGCAGTGGTGGTAGTGGGGGTAGGGTGTGGTAGGGTATATGTTAGGTGTAGCTGGGGGTGAGGGGAGTGGCACTGTGCCAGGCTAAGGTCCGGGAGGTCCAGGTGCCATCTGACACCAGAGCTGGTGGCTCCACCAGGCCCGACCCGCCCCCTGGCTCACCTCTCCTCTTACCTCTTACCTCACCTGCAGCGCCCTCTCACGTTCTCCTCTCACTCTATCCTCCCCTCTCCCCACTTGCAGCACTCCTCACTCTATCCTCCCCCTCTCCCCACTTGCAGCACTCCTCACTCTATCCTCCTATCTCCCCACATTCAGCACCTCACATTCTCCTCTCACCCTATTCTCCCTTCTCCCTACTTGCGGCGCCTTCTCACACTCTCCCCTCCTCTCACTTCACTGATATACTCCCTCACTTGACACTCATATACTTATTCTTTCTTCTAGGTAGCCGACACAGCAAGGACTAGAAACATACCCTAGTCATAGCAATGTCGAATGAAGGGGGGGAAAAGTAGGAAAAAATATATGTATAGAAATTGGTTTGAATATATGTATAGAAATTGGTTTGAACTCTTCAGAGATTTGTACACATGACTCATAAAGGCAGGAAGATTACAGGAAGGGGGAAAGATGAAATGAGGATTTATCATAACGGTCAATCCTCGTGAGTTTCATCCCCTTAGAATAACTAATGGAAACAGCAGCCAGACGCGCGCAGCAGATCCAAGTCTTAGTGGCAGGGGCTCATGCAGACATCTCAGGAAAGCAGTGGTTGAAGAACAGCAACATCAAAGCGGACAGGAAGGGATGGTTGAAGAGAAGGATAGTAGGAGAGTTGATAGCGAGAAGGCTTTTCATTCCAATCTGCCTCAGTGAGGTATGGAGGATGAACCAGCTTAGACAGGCTATCGCTGGACTATATAAACTAGGCTGGAAGGAATACTTTAGTACCATCATCGAGTCTTCCTGCCAATGTTTCGAGATCTCAAGAACATCTACAAAAAATCAATTCTTTCCAAACGCATCCATGCCTCACCCAGCTGGTACCCCTCCACCACACAACAGGGGCAACTTAGAAAAGGTAAAAAGTACAGAAACGGGCGTGCAAGATCATCCTCCGTCTCTTTCATGCCAAGTCTCAAGGTGCACACAACAGACTGGTTCTCTCGTCTTTCTCCAACACTCACTTTGACCACATTCAATTATTTGGGATTAATTCACTGCACCTACCCCGCCATCGTTGTCTCCTGCCAACGGAGATCTCTCTTCCTCGACTTACAGTTTAGCACCACAACCTCTTCGAGTCCATACAAGTTCAAACAGACCTCTATAACAACAACCCCATCCCAACCATTCTGATCATCATCAATAACCAGTAGATTGCCACTCAAGGGTTTGTGTAAAGGCTGTTTAACTCCCCTCTTATTGTTGTCCTATTGTTTCTATTGTGTGTATTCTGTACATTTTCAGCTTTTGGTTGCAGTTAATGGCATAAACCGCTACTTATTATCATTAACCCACCAACACACAGCAGACAAACAGACAGACAAACAAACTTATTCACAAACATAGTACTTTGAACACATCTAAACTCGCACATATTACCTGTGAAAAGATCAGATAATCTGAAAAAAGTAGTCCTTAACATGTTCAAAAACTACATCCACTATAAAGTGATAAAAGTTTTTATATCAGTGATAACTCGTGCTTCAGTATCTATACGAAAACACAGAACACCTTTACCTCTTACTTGTACATAAATCTTCAGGCCATTTTTAGTCAGCATGAGCCTAACTTGCCGATCAATCTGATTCTAATAATTACCAAATGACTCAGGAATCACATCTAATCCGTCTTATCAACATGACTACAAAAATATTTTGCTTCTCAGACATCACAAAGACACAAGTGCCATCATTATGGAGACATGACTTTCAACCATTTAAGCCCAACAACGACGACTTTAGTAACAAGAGCTATTTCAAACCATCTTAAACTAACACCAAATACAGTTACAATAGGCCTAACTCTGAGCTATGCTAACCTCACATTATGAACGTTTTATTGTCCTAAAATAAGTGAATACAGTAGTCAGACCAGCTTTAAGATACAGTGAATGTGAAATACAGTAGTCAGCCAGGAATATGGATAATAGGCTGTATATACTCCTATGAGAAAAGCCTATTCAAAGGCAGTTCACAGCATCTGTCGCCTTCCGTACGTAATTTTGTGATTGTTATTACTTTCCGTAGGAAGTCCGTGGAAGTGAATGCCTGACAACATGCAAATGAGCATATTATCATGGTACCTGTAAGCAAACGGACAGTTGGTGGCAATGATTACCATAGGAGTACGTCTTAGCATGGTCTTTGGCGAACCGTCCGTGTCCATAGGTCACAGGCCTCTTAGCATCCCGTACGTGACGAGAAAGCCTGATGGATGCGCCGCGAGTGGTGCAGTGCCAGTCATCGCCAGACACGGCCTGACACAGACAGACACCAGTGTATCTGTTCCTGTGTCTTCTAAGAGGGCGGACACAGCGTGGCGGCCGAACAAAAGCTATTCTTCCAGCGACACACAAGGCCCCGTTGGACTTCCCACCGGCTGGTGTTATCAGCGACGCTTTATCAGCAAGGCTCGGGGTAGTTCCTGGGGCGGGTGCTTGAGATAAGAGGGCAGAGTGTTGGTTCGCCTTATCTCTTGTCCGCCACGCGTCCGCGCGCCAGCTAGCTGGCGAACTGGCTGGCGCGTCACAGCTGATAAGGTCTAGTTCTACTGGCTTTCCTCACGACGCTCTTGGACTGGGAGTATTATATCCTCGTCCACTGTCTTCTCATTGCTTTCCCTTCTGGCTCAGTTTTCTACCCTTCCTTAATCTTGTCGACTTTACTACTTAAACTTGCCTGCCTCTTGCCTTAGTCACTTTATCATATGTGTTCTGTCCTCCTTTTTATCCCCTTCTCTTACCTCCGCGTCCTGCCCTACATGTCCCTTGCCCTTTTGTCCATTTCTTAATCTAACTTGCTTTCCATGTGCCTTGAGCTTCAAGTCTTCCCTAACTTCCCCTTACCCTTAGCCTTACCCTACCCAATCGCGTCTTACCTTCTAGACCTTGTGTCCTTTCCCTTGTATTTCCCTTCCTCCCGCAGACCGCCTCCGCCACTCACCTTCATCTCCTTCTACAGGAGGTGAACCAGGATTTCCTCTCTCAAACTCACGTCTTATCGCTACACGTTGGAAATACTCGAAGTCTGACTGTAAACCTATGTGAGGCACTAGGCGTTGCTTAATCTATACCTCAGCTTGCAATACAACCTTGTGAGATTTTATATCCTAGGAGAAGGCATGGTTTTAGATACAGAAATCAACACATGAACACACACACACACACACACACACACACACACACACACACACACACACACACACACTTATACGCATATAGTCAAATATCCCTATGCACATGCAAAATACATGTAGAGGTACACATATACAAGTACATATGTTTAACATATGAATACACACAAATACATACACTCACATATGTCCATGAATACAGACACAGGTGTACACATACACGTGCTTACTTCCTCAAGTCTGTCCACCGCCGTTGATAACGAGGGCGCGTACACACACACACACACACACACACACACACACACACACACACACACACACACGCGCGCGCGCGCACACACACACACACATTCACACATATACACACACTAACACATTCATACGCACACACACACACACACACACACACACACACACACACACACACACACACACACACACACACACTTCCACTCTTCCCCCGGGAAACACACACACACACACACACACACACACACACACACACACACACACACACACACACACACACTTCCACTCTTCCCCCGGGAAACACACACACACACACACACATACGTCTAATCTGGCCACCATATAAGACCCGAGGATGAAAAAAAAAGAGGTTCCGCCAGACGCAAACAAAGCAATATAAGCTTTCCTTATCGGACGCCCGATATCTCGATCACAACATTCAATATTTGTGCGTCTACAAATACTAATCTCCAGAAACCAATCCAGCAATTAAAAATCAATGGGGATCCCTTAGGGCGTAAGGGGCAGACCCCCTCCATAAAAGAATAGCCTCTCCCCCCCCCTTAAAAATGACCAGGTGCGGCCACGGCCCATTAGATGTCCTAAATGGGTGTCGAACCCCTTGAGCAGATCTTTATTGTTATGAGGATGTAATGTAAGTGATAGGCTGGCAGAAGCGCGCCTGCCCGCACGCACGGGTGGGCAGGCGGGTTGCTTGATGGACAGAGATGATGGAACAAGATGAAAGGAGGGGGGGAGGGGGGACTCTGGGGGGGAGGGTAAGCAGGGGGGGGGGGCGGGGGACGAATGACCAATATAACCAGCGATGCTTGTGCTCTTAGCTCCCCGTGGGTCCAGGTCATAGTAACTAGGACACGGACACAGACACAGACACCCACACACACACACACACACACACACACACACACACACACACAGTAATGGAACCTTAGGAGATAGATAGATAGATAGATAGATAGATAGATAGATAGATAGAGAGAGAGAGAGAGAGAGAGAGAGAGAGAGAGAGAGAGAGAGAGAGAGAGAGAGAGAGAGAGAGAGAGAGAGAGAGAGAGAGAGAGAGATCTTTCCCTCCCCCCCACCCCATACTCCAGGCGACACAGCACAAGACAAATGGCTCTACGTCTCCTTACAGCCACTAAGATATTTCCCACAACAATGATATTACTCAGTTCACACCACTGTGGGAAAAAAAAAACAGAGGGTCGTTTGAAGACTTTCATGTCATGTGGGGGAGGGATGTGAGTCCGCTTCTTGATTAATTATACTTAAGATGAAAATTAATGACAATTACTGTTTTGGAATTATCGCTTTGATGAACCCGAATAGTGTGTTGTGTGTGTGTGTGTGTGTGTGTGTGTGTGTGTGTGTGTGTGTGTGTGTGTGTCACGTCAGTGTGGCATACAAACTCTCCTCATATTTTCACTGAGATACGACAGGATGAATACATAAGAACGGAACGATGAATTCATTCTTTATCATTTCCATTGTGAATGAGTTAGCCTTAGTTTATAACCATGAGCAAAGGTTTTACATGAAGTTCTACATCAAACTTAAGACAATCAGTGGAATCATACTCTATTATGTAAACGTCCCTTTTAATCAATGTTCTATTATATAGATAAACTGAACAGTTATTCATTATCTTAATCCTTCAATGAATGTATATTAGTTCCCTTCCTAGTTGACGAGGCTCCAGTGAATGATGATATTACGTATATAAACATTCTCCCCCTTACCATATGTGGATGTATATATATCTACTGTATTGAATCATACTTCAGTGTAGTGTGCTGTGCCTTTAGCTCACAACACTGGTTGACAGCAACACCTGGTTAACAAGTCACTACGTAAAAAAATGTTTTTTTTTTTTTCTTTTTACTGCCATTTGTCGTGTTCATAACTCTTCCGGTTTCTTTTCGATTATTACAGGTGAGGGGTTGGAATGTGTAAGTTAGAGTGTGTTGTGAGTGTGTAGGTTGGAGTGTGTTGTGAGTGTGTAGGTTGGAGTGTGTTGTGAGTGTGTAGGTTGGAGTGTGTTGTGAGTGTGTAGGTTGGAGTGTGTTGTGAGTGTGTAGGTTGGAGTGTGTTGACTGATGCGTGGTTATTGTGGTTATTGATGTAGTAATTATTGTTGTTTACGCTAATGAAAATCAGATGCACCATAGGCAAGCATAGAAACACAAACCATGCACACAAGCAAGCACACAATGTGCACATACGAAGGAAACACACACACACACACACACACACACACACACACACACACACACACACACACACACCATCCCATTGTCTCCAAGCATCAACTAAAACGAATCACATCATACAGTTCGTTCGAACACCCTCCACCACACTGTGAAACCATGCGTCTCCTAGGAAAAATACTTAATGGTCCCAAACAGCGTAGCACGCAGGATGAACAAGGGCACCTGCTGGCCATTAAAGGTAAAGCAATTACAGATATCTCTCTAATGACTCATTAATTTGTAATTTAATTTCAATACGTTCCTCTCTATTTAGAGTGTCTTTATATCTTTGGTCGTTCTCTGAAAGTGAATTTGTGTGTGATTATAGCAGTTAGATCTTCCATGTTATCAATTACTTACCATCATCATATTAGTTATGTTACTTTAATATTTTCTTGTTCATTGTCTATTTAAATCAAATATATATATATATATATATATATATATATATATATATATATATATATATATATATATATATAACTTTCAAACTATTCGCCATTTCCCGCGTTAGCGAGGTAGCGTTAAGAACAGAGGACTGGGCCTCTGAGGGAATATCCTCACCTGGCCTCCTTCTCTGTTCCTTCTTTTGGAAAATTAAAAAAAAAAAAAAAACAAGAGGGGAGGATTTCCAGCCCCCCGCTCCCTCCCCTTTTAGACGCCTTCTACGACACGCAGGGAATACGTGGGAAGTATTCATATATATATATATATATATATATATATATATATATATATATATATATATATATATATATATATATATATATATATAACCATCCAAAGAACACAGAATTGGAACATGTTTGCAACATTAATCTTGACCCCGTTCATAAAGAAAACATACAAAATGGATATATACATATTGGTGGTTCACCTTACCACTTCCCACAACAGACCATTCACAGTCCACTCCTGTTCTGTTAAAGCAGGGAAGATACACTGTAATGAACATTGGAAAACTATAAAAGGCGGTGAGGGAAAAATGAACACAAAACCAAGAAACATATATTTCAACTCGCTGTCTAATTTCCTTGTTCTAAAACATGAATACAACTCTTTCGCGTCTTAAACCTTAACTTCTCTCTTTAAAAGACAAGAACAACCCACCAGAACTGTTCTACATTATTCCCTCTCCTCTGAACATAACATTATAACATTTTCAAACGCCTGACTCTTCCTCTTTCACTTTCTCATCGAAGAATCTGTATGTCTTCCAAGGCCCAGTATACGTTCTCTGAGATTTTGACAAGAGAAGTTTCAATACATCACATACATCGTGTCCTATAGCCCTACCACAGCTTGCGCTGTGACTCCCAGCCTCGTCACAGCTTGTGCTGTGACTCCCAGCCTCATTAAAGCTTGTGCTGTGACTCCCAGCATCATCAGCTTGTGCTGTGACTCCCAGCCTCATTAAAGCTTGTGCTGTGACTCCCAGCATCATCACAGCTTGTGCTGTGACTCCCAGCATCATCACAGCTTGTGCTGTGACTCCCAGCATCATCACAGCTTGTGCTGTGACTCCCAGCCTCGTCACAGCTTGTGCTGTGACTCCCAGCATCATCACAGCTTGTGCTGTGACTCCCAGCATCATCACAGCTTGTGCTGTGACTCCCAGCCTCATCACAGTCTGTTCCTTGATCTCCAGCTTTACAAAAGCTTGCTCTCTGAACTCAAGCTTTACATCAGCTTGTTCCCTGTGCTCCAGCTTCAACACAATTTGCTTCCTGATATTCCGGCTTCACCACAGCTTGAGCTGTGACTCCCAGCATCACCACAGCTTGAGCTGTGACTCGAGGCCACACCACAGCTTGTACCGGAAACCAATAAGCTTGCGAGATGAAGGAAAAACCAAATCTCACTTCTAAGCTAAGAGACAAACCAAAGGGGATACAACAATTGCCCCTCTGGCCAAGGAACACAAGGCCCACTTTCCCATTATCATAATCTGCCAGAAGGACAAGAGCAACATTCGTCTCTCTGGTCAGGAGATACAAAGCCCAAACTGCCACACAGCCACTTGGTTGTACGAAGGACAAAATATCGATCTGGAAAAACGGGCAGAATCGATCGACAGTGTCCGAAGCAGACGAAAGTTTAAGTAAATATAACGGAATTCGAATCCAATTTTTTTCTTTTTTGTATCATTAACTTTATTCACGTCCAGTTCTGTGGGTAAGTAACCCTCTGAGCGATTTGGAAGATAATGAATAGATATGAAGGATAAGAAAATGAAATGGTGAGATAATTCGTTAAGACGCATAAGTAGTTGAGAGTAACAGCTGTAGAAGCCATTATCTGAACTGCCTGGGGAGAGAGAGAGAGAGAGAGAGAGAGAGAGAGAGAGAGAGAGAGAGAGAGAGAGAGAGAGAGAGAGAGTCCTCAGTCACACTACATATGGAGTACATGTACTGATTCTGGTTAGGCTGGATTGACCTCCTTATGAAAGTCTCCCCTAACACACACACACACACACACACACACACACACACACACACACACACACATCTCCTAGAGACGATTTTCGGACACTGAAATTTTTCTCTATGTAATCATTTTCATTTCCTATAGACATGTTTAGTATTCGAGTCATTTTATACTTAGAAATAACGATTGAAATTACTTTTCATTGAAAATTCCCCCAAATAGATCTTTCAAAAATGAGATGAAAATATAGCTACCATTTCTTTAAGTCTCTCTCTCTCTCTCTCTCTCTCTCTCTCTCTCTCTCTCTCTCTCTCTCTCTCTCTCTCTCTCTCTCTCTCTCTCCGTAGGTAGTGGAAGGCAAGACAACAAAGTTGTTTCTTGGTGCTCTGCTGTTCATGTGTTCCCGCCTGGATACAGTTCTGCTGTCACATTTGAAACGGAACAACCTCTCCCACCCAGTGTTGGCATTTCTCCCTGACACTATAAGGCTGCCAACTCTCCCTGACACTATAAGGCTGCCAACTCTCCCTGACACTATAAGGCTGCCAACTCTCCCTGACACTATAAGGCTGCCAACTCTCCCTGACACTATAAGGCTGCCAACTCTCCCTGACACTATAAGGCTGCCAACTCTCCCTGGTATCTTAAGGCTGTTGACATCATCAGACTAGTTTAAGAACTTAAAGGCTGTGCTCAGGTTATCCCTCACTCTTCTTTCTTCCATGATGCACAAATTCAAGGCCTCTTTTAAGTTTTCGCTGTAGTTCAGCTATCTTATTCTGGCATTATCTTTGTTGCCTTATGTAGGATGTGAACTGCTTGCTGACTGTTTGCTTACCTGTTGTCCTCAATGATAATCTAAATTTGGACTCTGGCAACAGGTCGGGGACGATGTCTACTTCCAAGTCTCTCTTACAAACAGATTTCTTCAGCTTTTCTCTTACTAGATAGTATTTGTATCCAGGATTGCTGTCGATGTGTCCCATCTTCACTACTCTCCATTTACCCGGGTTGAGTCTCATCAACCATGCACCAGGCCATCTTACGAGTTTGTCTAGGTATCACTGTAGGGTGATGCAGTCATCTCCATTTTCACTTCTCTTATGAACATGACATCATCCGCGAGGATATTCAAGACCCCAGTTCCTCTGAAAGGTCAAGTGCAGAAATCAAGAAAAGTAATGATCCCAGAACAGAACCCTGTGGTACGCCACTGGTGACCTCAAGCCCTTTGGAGAAGTCTCCCCTGATATGCGTCCTTTGTTCCCCTCCACTAAGATAATCGATCCATCGAGGTACTTTTCCCGGTATTCCTGCCTGAGGGTACAACTTCTTTGCCAACCAATTTGTTGCAACGCCACATATCTTCTGGCCATTCACAGTCAGGCAATCCACGCAGCCTTCACTTTTGTCTAAAACGGTGTTCAGTCTCTCATAGAAATCTAAAGCTTTGTTACACACGTCCCCTTTCTCTAAGAACTTACCGTCTCCCATCTAGGTTTGCAAGTAGTCATCCATCTGATATGTGATTATCTTTTTCGGTAGTTAACAGACTACGCTCGTCATGGACAACCGTCTGTAGTTCATTGTCACCTTGGTGCCCTACTTTTTCACCAGTCACATCTTCAATATTTCAAGTGGTTTGTAAACTGTATCACCAAACACCATCAGTCCGTAACTACTACCTCACTCTTTCTCCTTTTTTCCCCTCAATTTATCATCATAGTTTTTTTTCTTCTTTGCCTTCTCTCTTTCCCCATCTAATAACCGTATACTCTTTCCACTCAAATCGCACACATGAACAATATTTTGAAATGGTACTTCCTTTCTGCTTCTTTCAGCCAAGCCTTTAACTCAAATTTTTTATCCTATCCTTTAGCCTAACCTTTCATCCTGTTCAGCCCACACCTATTCCTTGCTTCACCCCTCGTCCAGCTCCCAGCCCTACATCTCAAAGTGGCCTGTCGTTCGTCCACACACTCCCAGTCAGTGACTCTTCCCTCTCACACTAACCCATCATTTATCTCTCTTCCACACACACACACACACACACACATACACACACACACACACACACACACACACACACACTATACCCTCCCTCCACCAAACAAGCACTCATTACGTTTGTGTTCGTTGAAGTCCCTTAACCTCTCAGGCATCAGGCTACTGGCTCCATCTTCACTTAAGGCCAATAATCTTATGAATATTAGCATTCACTTTCATATTAAAGGAAACAAATGGATATATCATCTCACTCAATAATAAAACAGAGTACATAGATAATGCCTTTCATAAAAATCAGTCGACAAAAGCTATAGATATTGTCATTATTCTGTCTCTCTCTAAACAGTACAACACTAGTACATAAAGATAAATAAACAAATAATATTCAAGTTAAATGACTATATAATGCATGTGCTTTGTTTTTCGCATACGATTTTGTTACTTGTCTGTCAATCTGCTTATATATTTCTATCTTCTGTCTATCTATCTACCTACTTCTCTGTCTGTCTGTCTTTGCTGTCTGTATGTACATCTTTCTGTTTATATCTACTTATCCGAATCTCTATCTATCTATCTATCTATCTATCTTTTATTTATCTTCCTGACTACCTATCTACCTATTCATCTATCTGTCTGTTATCTATCTTCCTGATTATCTACTTACCTCTCTATTTATCTGTCCTTTTTCTATCTTCCTGACTCTCAAGCTACCTATACATCTATCTGTCTGTTATCTATCTTCCTGATTATCTACTGACCTATCTATCTCTCTGTGGACACACACACACACACACACAGAGTACCAGTAGAGACCAGCACAACTGATGTGTGTCCACAGCAGTAATGACAACACCAACCCACTCCAGCCCTACCCCCCCCCCCCTCCTCTCTGGCTTGAGGGCCTTGGCAGGTGGCCGGCGGGTTGGTAGGGGGGGAGAGGGGGTGTGGACGCGCCTAGCCCAGGAGAGAGAATGAGAGTGAGAGTGAGAGAGAGAGAGAGAGAGAGAGAGAGAGAGAGAGAGAGAGAGAGAGAGAGAGAGAGGAGCGTTGGGCACGTGCCCTCCCTCCTTCCCTCTCTCCCTTCCTCCCTCTCTCCTTCTCTCTCTCTCTCTCTCTCTCTCTCTCTCTCTCTCTCTCTCTCTCTCTCTCTCTCTCTGTTCATGTGTCTGCCTTTTTATCTGTCTACTATCCATTTATCTGTTTATCAATTTGCATGTATCTATCTACCTCCACATCATGATATAAACAAGGAAATATACAGCGAGAGACAAAGACGAGTAAACAAGCCGTCAATATGAACGGAAAGATAGAGAGAATAACAAAAAACAATAATACAAATAACAAAGCAACTACAACATTGTAAGTTAGACTGACGGATATACACATCACACTGCTATATATAGCGTCATATACACATCATACTGCTATATATAGCGTCATATACACATCACACTGCTATATATAGCGTCATATACACATCACACTGCTATATATAGCGTCATATACACATCATACTGCTATATATAGCGTCATATACACATCATACTGCTATATATAGCGTCATATACACATCATACTGCTATATATAGCGTCATATGCACATCATACTGCTATATATAGCGTCATATACATATTAAAAAGGTCAATGAGACAATTATATATATATATATATATATATATATATATATATATATATATATATACACTGACAGCTACACATCTCTAGATTTTATATTTTGAAAAATATTTACTAACATGTAACTAACCGTGAGATAAAACCGAACCCAAAAATCAGACTTGGCAACTGAGGGCGCGCGTCGCCTGGCCCTCTCTCTCTAACCCCGGGGTCCGTGCCCTACCCCTGGGGGCGGGGGGCCCTTGCCCTACCCCTGGGGGCCCCTCCCCCCCGGCAGGTGACGCCAAGACTAGGAATAGGAACAAAAAGGAACGGGTGTAAGAGGGGGAGCGGGAATCCAAGGTGGGGGATTTCAATGCCTCCAGGTGCTGGGCCCAGGGGCCCGGAACAAGGAACTGGGAATAATAAGGAATGGGAATAATAGGAATGGTCGAGAAGGGAGGGGAAGGGGACACCTGGCCCGCTGTCAGCCACGCCCGGAGATAAGAAGTCGCAGACCATGATAGGAATAAAACTTTTCTCCTTTTTTTTTTTTTTCTTCTTCCAGTACGAACGTCCTGACTGTTACTATCTAGTGGTAGTTAGTAAGGCGGTGATGGTAGTTAGGCGGAATGATGAGGGTAGTTAAGGGAGGATTATGGTAGTTAAGGGAGGGTTATGGTAGTTCAGGGTAGTTATATAGGCTATGATGGTGGATAATATACCATAAATGATGTGGGTTTCCACTCTATCACAAGAGAACCGGACACTGCTGGCAGTGAGACATGACAGTGTCTTGACAGTGACAATAATGATAATAATCAATAAACAAACCACATGTGTTATCATATATTAGACGTATATCAATAAAGTTAGGAAATATCTGTCTATGAAAAGATAAGTTGTATGCGATAAAAGTACAGGAAAAAAAGAGAAGGAGAAATGTATATAAGTGGACAGTCAGACAGAGGAAACACACACACACACACACACACACACACACACACACACGCACACACACACACACACACACACGCAAGAGGGGCAGGTGGTCGGGCATTGAAGTCTCCCGCATCACGCCACACACACACACACACACACACACACACCCACTTGCTCGGCACGCCTTAGGGTAAGGTGTTGCCTGATTGGAGAGGTGGGGAGGTCCAGGGTTGGGGGGGGGGGGTGAAGGGTGAAGGGAAGGGTGAGGTTTTATATCACACGACTGCATCCCAGGTGTTGGCAACCCTCACCACAACACCCGGATGTTAGCAACACTGACCACTGCTACCGGTGGTTAGCAACACTGACTACTATTACCAGATGTTAGCAACACAGACTACTATTCAAGCCACGTATGTCCCCCGCCTAAGTTCCTTTGTGTGTCTGATCCTCACTATGAGTAGTTTGTAAGATTACACACGTACTGATTGCTTTATGATAATTGCCCTTCCATTAGCACAGTTCACAGTATTGATTATACCCATCATGTTGAAGATGAAGTTCAACTGGGTCTCCAGCAGAACACAAAATATACAAACAGCAACACACAAGTAGTTACCTTTACGCGACTCACTGTTCACTGTACAACACTGTTTGTAAACTGTACTAGACTCAGTGTTCAGTGTACGACGCTGTTTGTTCACTGTACTAGACTCAGTGTTCACTGTACGACACTGTCTGTTCACTGTACTAGACTGAATGTTCACTATACGAGACTCATCAAAACCCTATCATCCATAACTCAATTATTTATATATGAATCAATGTTTTTTTCTGAGAAACGTAGAGACGAAAGTCTCTTATAAAACGCTATGGTAACATATTCATGATGGCTGAACATAATCATTATTCCCGAGCCTTTCCTTCTAAGGGGTAATTTACTTCATCCAAGGTCATTAACACCTCCATCATACGACATCGCACTTAACAATCCTCTCTCCATCTACACAGATTTGGGGCGTAGGATGCTCTTACTATCCTCCAGCAGACATCCTTGTCAAAGACTATGAGGACTTCTGTCATGTGTCTTTTTTCCATGCACGCTCTGCATTACTGCATTCCAACAACAGACTTTTTATTGACTCATTATCTTATACTTTCTCTTTCCATCTTTCGGCCTGAATATAAGAGATATCCTTTATTCCTAAGTCTATATTTATTCGTTAATTCCTTATCTACCACCTCCTTCATATGTAACTAACTATCTATCCATTTCCTCAGTCCCACAACTATCCATTTCCCCCTATTCACAACGTAGTATTATGTACTTTCCTTCTATCCCTCATCTACCGCCTCGTCCCTACTCCCCACTAACACTAAACCTCCTTCTATATTCCTCCATCCACCCAGGTCAGCTTGACCAAATCTTTCATTTGTCCATTCATTCACTGGCCGCGTCTGCCTTCCCTCCCTCCCAATCCCTCCCTCCTCCAATCCCTCCCCCTAAGGTGGCGCGTGGCCCGCTGCCGCCACCACCAGCTGCCGCTGCCGCTGGGGTAGGCGGCAGGTGGCGCCTCGGCCAGGCGGTGGTGGCAGGAGGGGCGAGGGGGTGTCTGCAGGTGGCACAGGACGCGTTCAAGTCCCCGACCGTCGCCCTCGCTCACCCCTCCATCCATACAGACCCAAAGCCCGCCTCCTACCCCATCACCTCTCTCTCTCTCTCTCTCTCTCTCTCTCTCTCTCTCTCTCTCTCTCTCTCTCTCCTTCACGGCGTTAGGTGTTAGCAGAAGCCCTTACACATTTCCGGATGGTGTGGTAGGATGTGAAATGGTTCTCATTGCATCAGTCGGTCCTTAACTGGTGTAGTGGCTAACTCAGTTGGTTTCTGGGTGATCTATATATCCCACAGATGGTCCTAAGATGGACTATCGGTCAATGTGATGGCCTTGCAACCCACAGGTGGGTCCCAAGTGGCCCAGTGGTCATTCAGGTGGTCAACACGACCCACAAGTAACCTCCAGGTGGTCCTCAGAACCCACAGGTGGTTCCCAGGAGGAGAGACGACTGTCCAGCGTAGGCCAGGGGGGCACACACACACATGGCTGATCTGTCACCCTGTGCCGTGGACCCCCTTCCCTTCCCTTCTCCCCTAGCGAGCATGACGGTGATCCTGGCCATTGCTGCTAGGAGAGGAAAGAGGGGAGAAGAGAGAGGGGAGAGGAGAGGGCAAAGGGAAGAGGGGAAAGTATAGGGAGGATGTCAATGTCTCCAAACCTGGATCCATAGAAACTCTCTTTACCTTGTGGCTAAGACCATACCGACCTCCACCAGGAGGAGGAGGAGGGGAGAGGGGAGGAGGAGGAAGAGAATTGGAGGAGGGAAAGAAGCAGAGGAGAAGGAGGAGGGAAATAAGAGGAGGAAGAGGAGAAGAAGAAAAGGAATAAAAGAAGTAGGAAAAGAAGATGAGGAGGAGGAGAGAAAGAAAGAGCAAAAGGAGGAGGAAAAGAGGGGGAGGAAGAGGAGAAGAGGCGGCAGTTAGAATCGGCAGGGAGGAGGAGGAGGGAGGAGGAGGGAGGCGCGTGCCGCGTCCTGGTGAAGGTGGATTAGGGAAGGTGTGGACGTGTGTGTCTGGAGGGGCAGGGGCGATGTGGATGGGGGTGGGATGTGGAGGGAAATTTGGAGAAGGAGAGGGAAGACGTGGACTAGGTATGTGGAGGGAAGGAAGGAAGGAAGGAAGGAAGGAAGGAAGGAAGTATCCACAGTGTGGGGGGGGGAGAGGAAACAATGTGGATGGAATAGAATGAAAGAAATGGATGGAAGAATGAAGGTGGGGGGGCGGCGCGCGGCGCTTGAAGAAGGAAAGCAGTATTGAGAGAGAGAGAGAGAGAGAGAGAGAGAGAGAGAGAGAGAGAGAGAGAGAGAGAGACTTCTTAGAAGAAGAAGACTTTCACTGTTTGAACTTGGAGAGAGAGAGAGAGAGAGAGAGAGAGAGAGAGAGAGAGAGAGAGAGAGAGAGAGAGAGAGAGAGAGAGAGAGAGAGAGAGAGAGAGAGAGAGAAAGATGCAGTGTAGCGCATTAACAGTGAAAACATCTCCATCGTTCGCAGCAAGGCCAGTAGCCAGTACTTCTGTAAGTGCTTGGTGGTAACCTGAGAGTGTTGTACGAGTGAATCAAAGCACTCACGCGGTGAGTACTGCTGTAGAATGCTGCTACACCACCACGGAACACAGAGCAACGGCAAAACGAAAATGCAGTTGGACTGGTTCCTGATACGGAGTTATCATGAAGAAAAAAACACCCCAACACTGACCCTTTTACTCAAGGTATCCTTACCTCAGTAAACAACCTCGTCACAGGTAAGCTGATCTCGCGCTCAGCACGTTTTCTAAATATCATCAACTTATTTCATAAGGTTTAGAAAACGAGGAGGGGACAGTTTGAAAAGACCTTTCAAAAGAATTCAAAAGTAACAAAACTGTGAAGGGGAGACTTGGTAATGTTATGATGTCTGACAATAAACATATGACAAAGGTATTCTCAAGATATCATTACATCAAGTTTGTTTTCCAAAGGTGGGTGCATTCTTCTAAAGCTTGGTTAGAGTATAATCAAATTAGGAATATATATATATATATATATATATATATATATATATATATATATATATATATATATATATATATATATATATATATATATATATGCTAGTAGCCACATGGAATATTAAACAAGACGACCTGAAGTATTCATTTCATCAGGGATGTAGAGAGGAGAGAGAGCTACGAAAACCTGTGGCACGTGCCTGGCTGCTGCCTCCTACAGTTTCTGTGCGGATGCCAGCCACATGAGGATCAGCCGTTGTGATGCCTCATTTCTACCACCATCTATGCTGTGGAAGATTCTGTCATCTTCCCCTCTTCATATAACAATTATTTTGTTATTTTTTCACAATGTTCACTCTTCCTTTTGTTCAGGATAACCACAATTGAGGCACGTATAAGGTATATACATATGCCATAGTATAAAATGCATATATATATATATATAACCTTTTTGAAGGTGTACATCAAGTGAGGCAGACGTGATCCCAAAGGATCCCAAATTTCGTAATTTGTTTCCGTTATGAAGAAGGAGGAAAACTTCCTCTCTCGCCCGCGGGAGCGACGTGGCGTTCCTGAGGGCGGTCGCTTGGTGCCCTGGGCGTGTATACCGTAGGGCCGGGATGGCTGTGTGTGAGGTGAGGTGAGCGTATCCTAGGAGCAAGCCGAGCTTGGTGGTGGCGGCGGTAATAATCAGTGTTTGGGCAGATGTTATCAAGGCGAAATCAAGACAACTGTGAGATCCAATCTTCGCTGTATCCCACACTGTGGCTTCAAGACAGCGACTTCGAGAGGATGGTGAACCTCGCCTTCTCTCCTTGACCAAATGCTCTTGTAAAGCAAAGATGCTGATGGAAATAACGTTATCTAAAATAGACAGTTTGACGGCATAGCGGAATGAACTAGTTTCCAAGGAGGAAGAAACCATAAGAGTGATTCGTGAATGCAGGAAATCGGAGAAGGTAGGGACGCTCGCGGCAGCTGGACGGTTGGCACGTGGAAACGCGCGCCCAGATGCTGCCATATGAGTGGCCTTCAACGATAGTCACCCCGGCGTCACGAGCCAGTCGTGCTAACGAGGCCCCTCTGTAGTTCAGCAGTGGATATACAGTGGTCGAGAGACCAGGTAGGAAGGCTATTCTGCCGGGGTGAAGGTGGCTGGTGGCAGATATAGTCATGATACGTCGCTTGAGGCCGGAGTGGCGAGCTGGCAACAGATGTTCAAGTTTGTCCGTTCCCACACCCTGCCACCACCACTACCACCACCACTGGCGCCCCTGCCACCACCACTACCACCACCACTGGCGCCCCTGCCACCACCACTACCACCACCACTGGCGCCCCTGCCACCACCACTACCACCACCACTGACGCCCCTGCCACTGTTACACCTACCACTGTTATACCACCCACTGTTACACCTACCACTGTTATACCACCCACTGTTACACCTACCACCGTCTTACCACCAACTGTTACACCTACCACTGTCTTACCACCCACTGTTACACCTACCACTGTTATACCACCCACTGTTACACCTACCACTGTTATACTACCCACTGTTACACCTACAACCGCTGCCGTTATGACACCTAATGTCACTAGCGTTACAGCCGTAACTAGTCCACTGGTTGTGCTAGTGGTACCGGTGACACAGTAACTCAATTGTTACTCTTGTAAGTTGACGATAATTGCCAGTACTGCTACTGCTTGAACAACAACAACAACAACAACAGCTGCTACAACTACAACAGTACTACTACTTGTACTTCTACTACTACTGTACAACTACTACTACTATACAACAACCATTCTCCTTATCACAACTACGTCAAGGGCCATCAACAATAACCACACTGTTGTTACAACCTCGAAAATAAGCGCCTCAGAATCACATATACTGCTACAACCTGAAAATGAAAAACCACAACATAGCCACCGTTACATTAAGAAAATACTACCACCACGGCGACAACCATCGTCACAACCACCAAATGAACCATCACAACCACTATACATTCCCTCCCCTCCTCCTCCTCCCTCCTCCCTCCTCTTCCACACCCTCCTATCACACACACACACACACACACACGCTGGAGGATAGAAAACAAGAATGTAACTTCCAGAATGAATATATAATTCACTCCCACGTAACTTTACCTCCATGCATACGTACTTGACACGAAACTTCACAAGCATGATTTTCCCCTTAAAAGAAAAGTTCATTGCTTGTTAGTCACATTACATTTCACGAATAAAATGCTTCCTATGAAAGTTATGTTCTCACTGAAGTTCAATTACCTACATCAATCACGCGAAATTCTACATCAATGTCGATTTTCCTTAAATCATTCCTCCGAAGTTCACGACCTAAACTTTTCGCCTGATTGACCCGTGTTCGCTACACTTGCTGCAAAGCCCGTTCACTTATGTTGCAGACCAGTTGCAACCTTTTCCTTTCATGGACTCGTGCCAAATGTATGAGAAAGACTACTTGTTAAAGACTTTATATATATATGAGCTTTGTTTCAAAACGTTCATAGACGTTTCAACAATGGCGTTTCAAGGGTAGAAAAAAAAGGAACACTTTATATTGGTCTACTGAGTGAGAGGGTCTTGGAGCTTGAAATCTACTGGGAGAACCGGCAATGAGTTGTGCCTACCATTTAAAGAATTGGTAAGTACTATCTTTCTTGACTGGGAAATCTTAATTTATACGAGACATTATAGAAAACTGAAAACTTACTGTCATTACAATTATAAACTATTTTATTCGGTATCTAATAATGACACTCCATCTGGGGAAATTCTACAGCGTTACGATGACAAAACCTACCTGACAAAACCTTTACCTTCCACACTTCATCCCATTTTACATCAGCAGGTCATTGAACACTTTGTATAACGTGGCATCCATCCACCTTCTCTCCCTCCCTCCCGCAGCACCAAAAACGCCTCTCAATAAAAGCGAAAAGCTTATCTTCCATGGCAACACCTACGGCACATCAACCATTCATCACCTTCACAAACCGTAATTTGGTAGTGGATTCACTCTGCACGTGAGTTGATCTGAAATGCAGGTGCGAAGAACGTGGCCAACGTAATTGAAATGTATAAACTGGGTATGATTCAGATACAGAATGATTCGTACTCTCAAACACGAGTGTGACGATATAGTTACATGTTGTGAGACGTCTACAATACATCACTCTGAGAGAGAGAGAGAGAGAGAGAGAGAGAGAGAGAGAGAGAGAGAGAGAGAGAGAGAGAGAGAGAGAGAGAGAGAGAGAGAGAGAGAGAGAGAGAGTCCATGGAATACCACATATTACATGGAAAGACCGAAGGATTTCCGCAGTCGTTCAAGGAAACACTATACACGACCATGGTCCAAACTTCTGCAGACGGTCATGGAACACTAGAAGAGACAAGACCACAGGACCTCTGTAGTCAGTCAAGGAACACCACACACGACCAGTAAACTTCTTCTGAATTAGTCAAAGTAACATCACTTGCTTCAAAGACCTTCCCCCCCTCCCCAAGAAAAAACAAAACAGAAACAATAATGAATGATTCACGCACAACCTACTTTCGATGCTTCGATACAGCACAATACAGTGCTAATGAAATGTAATACAATTGTAGTTCTTGGAGACTCAGACGTGAAAGGCATACTGAAGACAATCTGTTCCTTTTGAAATATAAGATTCAATCCGTCAAAGCTGGTTGTATTCCGATGAGAAAGTGTTAGATTTTCCTTAGGAGGAAGTTGTCCAAGACGCCATGAAATGGTGAAAAATACCTTCAGGTCTTGTGAAAGAATTGTGTTTTCTTCTTTCACGATATTACCACGAAACATTGCTCATATACCAACAGCTCATACAGCACTACACACCATCTTCACTCCGGAAGGAACTGTGTAATGTCACTGACCACAGGATAAGTATGAAAATAGGGTCAAGAATTCTTTGAGTCTTCAACTGAAGATTTGGTTTCACGGAAGATGAAACGCATCCCTCCTTTCGACACTATGATGGCCAAGGAAATGAAACCACAGCTTAGCTCTTTCCCTACAGGAGCCAGGGCCAATCACCTGTTATCAAATATCAGAAAATATTGAATATTTGATAGGTACAGAGGACGAAATTCGCTGGAAGTATATCATGATTTGTATCAACGGCGGCCAGGTAAACAGAAGGGTTCATTTCAACAGTGCTTTTCAACACCCAATATACTGTTTTGAGAGCATTAGTCCCGACCTCTAATTGATGATCTTGTCACCAATAGCACTGACATACCATGGACATTTTGACAGCAATAGGCAGGTTGTTTATACTTATTTTGAAAGCATTGCCTTCGTCGGATCTATGGAGATTTTAACTGCAATAACTTTGGCATGCCATGAATTTCTTTTTAGTTTTTTTTGTGAGTATTAGACATGACACGTATATGGTACTTTGACAATATTACTTCTGACTCATCTATGGATAGTTTGATAGCTTGATAGTTTGACATATCTACTTTTTTGATAGTATCAACTTTCACATATCTATGATAGTTTGGCTTTGATATATTCACATTCATTTTGCCCGTGTCAGCTTTGGTATATCAGTAATAACATCAGCAATGACAAATCTATTGATGTTGTGACACCATGTGACCGCGTTACCAGCGTTACTTACGTTATCTTTATGCTGGTTATTTGTTTTGTTTATCAATGGACTGATGGAGCCTGATGGTGGTAGAATGGATGGACTGAGGGATGAGGAA
Organism: Panulirus ornatus; assembly: GCF_036320965.1. Classification (NCBI taxonomy): domain Eukaryota; kingdom Metazoa; phylum Arthropoda; class Malacostraca; order Decapoda; family Palinuridae; genus Panulirus; species Panulirus ornatus. The sequence continues at coordinate 3,863,931 of NC_092295.1, forward strand.
GGGAGAGAGAGAGAGAGAGAGAGAGAGAGAGAGAGAGAGAGAGAGAGAGAGAGAGAGAGAGAGAGAGAGGGAGAGAGAGAGAGAGAGAGAGAGAGAGAGAGAGAGAGAGAGAGAGAGAGAGAGAGAGAGAGAGAGAGAGAGAGAGAGAGAGTCTCCATCACCTGAGGTAGGTAATACAACCTCCGGCGCCAGCAACAGGCTGGTGGGGGAGGGAATTGTGGGGTGGGTGGGGGAGGAGGAAGGTGAACGGTACAGGTGTAAAGTTCAGAACATCTGCCTGAGACACACACCTGCTGAGAACACTTGCTGAGAACCATCAAAGGTACAAAGCCCCTTGTGTGTGTTGCTGAGGACGTCTACGGAGAAGCATTGGTACATAACCAAAACACATTGACCGAAGCGGGGGAAAATAGTTGTCTAATTCAGCGCCTTAATATTTCTAAGATAAACCGGAAATGTTCAAGAAATGATGCCATATGGTTTTGGGATTTGAGCCCCCTTCTAGAAGTTGTTCACGTGGGTGTTAAACAGGCCAGTACAGTACACTTGAGGCAGCAGTCCTCCCCCTACACCTGTGATCATGGGTGTAACTGGAGGTGTATACACACGACACAGGCAAGAAAGAACGATCCCACCACAAGACTAAGAACATTTCTTTTTCTTTTAAGGATGAAGTATAATGATCTCTCCAAGACTCGTTCTCCTACTACTTATCTGAGTGTGAGAGTCCTTGAAGGCCTCTCTATCCCAGCAGCCCTAACCTCTTCTCTCTCCCAGGAGCTTTCATCTCCCCCCTCCCCTCCCCTTCTCTTAGAAGCCCTCGCCTCCCCTCTCCCAGCAGACCTCACTTCCTCACTCCTTTCTCCTAAGAGCTCTAACCTTCCCTCTCCCCTCTCCAAGCAGCCCCCACATCCTCTACTTTTACCTCCACTTTCCCCCTGCTCTTCTCTCCTAAGAGGTTTTACGTCTCCTCTTCTCTCTCCCAGCAATCCCCAACTCCCCTTTCTCAGCAGCTCTAACCTCACCCTCTTCCAGTGGACCTCACGTCACCCTTTACTTTCTCCCCCTATTCCCCAAAATCCAATTTCCATCCCTCTTTATCCTTTGCAACGAAAAGACTACGTCACGTATCGTAAAGAAAAAATAATATATGTAGTAAGATTAGTGTGTGTATGTGTGTGTATGTGTGTGTGTGTGTGTGTGTGTGTGTGTGTGTGTGTGTGTGTGTGTGTGTGTGTGTGTGTGTGTGTGTGTGTGTGTGTGTGTGTTTGTGTGTGTGTGTTATTTCTATACATAATCAACAGAAGCGAAGCGCAAGAAACAATTTAAGAATCCCTCAAAAACTTTTGAAAAGCGTTCGCTTCTGTGATTAAAAAAACGAATTATAAATCCCGAAGTTGTGACTGAAATGGAATTGACAAGGAAAATAAAACCCTGTCATCTATCCTCACAGTACTTCGTCACAACATACTTCGTCACAACATACTTCGTCACAACATACTTCGTCACAACATACTTCGTCACAACTCAGAACCGAACCTGGTAGACCCATTTTTTTTCACTGACAGATCTATATGTTTTTATAGTCTTGTGATATAAAATATTTTAACTATATCATTACCTGCAGGTACATTACACCTGTTCCTGTTGGAGGTATAGAACTGTACCCAGAGGGACGTATTATTCCCCTACCATGCTGCTGACGGTGCAATGGGGAAGGGGGGTGATTGGCCATTATCAGTTGTCTGTGTAACGTAAGCGTTTTATAACACACTGCGAACTACACAGTTCCTTTACCTATGGGTTTCGCATCACATCCGTAACACGTCTGAAACACTTGTAACACCCCAGTAACATGTCTGACACTTGTAACACTTTTGTCATATATAACGTTTTTGTTATCTATTTCATTCTAGTTCCCAGGCAACTTCCAGGACCAATGACATCCCCAACAGACATCCTAGACAAGTTCTAGGACCAATGACATCCCCAACAGACATCCTAGACAAGTTCTAGGACCAATGACATCCTTAACAGACATCCTAGACAAGTCCCAGGACCAATGACATCCTTAACAGACATCCTAGACAAGTCCCAGGACCAATGACATCCCCAACAGACATCCTAGACAAGTTCTAGGACCAATGACATCCTTAACAGACATCCTAGAGAAGTTCCAGGACCAATGACATCCTTAACAGACATCCTAGACAAGTCCCAGGACCAATGACATCATTAACAGACATCCTAGACAAGTTTAAAGTCCACTGACATCTCTAACAGACGTCATAGAAAAGTTCCAGGTTCAATGACATCCATAATAGACATCCAAGGTGACCTTCGTGTCCATTGACGTCACTGTATCAAATCTGGAACACATTTCTATCTTCCCGATGCGTGTCTATCAGTCACACATCTGCATCATGCCAGTTAGAAGTAAAACACATCCTCCTTTACTTCGAGAAATAAACCTTAGCCAGAAGAATATCTTCGTGAACGTCGAAGGTTTAAAAACCTATTGAACCAAAAAGAAAAACCAATTCCTTATTAAAAAAAAAAAAACTGATTCTATAAACCATCAGCATTCCCAAGGTCTGACTGTAATAGGTTGATAGATCGTACCCGGCTGTCACATTGGGGGGGGGGGTGAGAGGGGGGGGGGAGCTGACCCCTACCCTGCTGGAGGGCTTCTGGGTCTTATCAGTGGCACGTGAGTTATCACAGAGGCGCATGGGCCAAGATAACATTGATGACAGGTGACAGAGAAGAGAAACAGAGAGACAAAGTTTAGCACCATTTTTTTTTCTTCTTCTCTCTTCTACATCTCTTTCTTATCTTGTTTTCATGCTTCTCAATCCGCTTTTCTATGTCTTAGATACCTGTCTGTCCGTCTGTGTATTTGTTTGTTTGTTTGTCTGTCTGTCTGTCTGTCCATGTTTCTTCTTTCTCTCTTTTTTCTTGACGCCCCCGCCTCCAGGACCTTGAGCTCGGGTCAGAGGTCAGGCCTTCATACCTAAGGGTCGCATGGCTGTGCTCAGGTTTCGTACCGTCGTGCTGGAGTGGTCATACCTTCGTGCTCAAGGGTCGTACCGTCGCGCTCAAGGATCGTATCGTCGCGGTCAAGGGTCGTACCGTCGTGCTCAAAGATCGTACCGTCGTGCTCAAGGATCGTATCATCGTGCTCAATTATCGTACCGTCATGCTCAAGGATCGCATCGTCGTGCTTAAGGATCGCACCGTCGTGCTCAAGGATTGTACCGTCGTGCTCAAGGGTCGTACCTTCGTGCTCAAGGGTCGTACCGTCGTGCTCAAGGGTCGTACCGTCGTGCTCAAGGGTCGTACCGTCGTGCTCGAGGGTCGTACCGTCGTGCTCGAGGGTCGTACCGTCGTGCTCGAGGGGTAAAGACACAACTCTTGTCACAGGTGTGGGCAAAGGCTGATACAGATGTGAGCTGGAAAATGGGGATATTACCCCTATTATCTCTGTCAGTAAAGTCGATGATGATGCGTAGGCTACTTTTCTCTCGTGTAGGTACCTCGCTCAAGGTAGAATGTATATATATATATATATATATATATATATATATATATATATATATATATATATATATATATATATATATATATATATATATATATATTCCTATGATAAGTTCCCAAGTGCACTTTCCTGTAATAATCACATCATCAGGGGAGACGTCACACAAGAGAGAGATAAAAGTCAGTTGATATACATGGGAACTTAACGTGTTTCATTTTCCCCGTGGATTCATAGGAATATCTTGATCACGCGCAAAATTATGATCTTTTCCAATATATATATATATATATATATATATATATATATATATATATATATATATATATATATATATATATATATATATATCATTAATGGGATGGCCATGATTAGGGCCTCAGCTGCCCGTGGCGTCTCGGCAAACATACAACAGAAATTGCATCTGTGGCATCACAAAAGCATGGACAGGACATCTGACAACACGCTTAAGCCAACATCAACACGACGCGTATTGTTCCCCTCAGGTACACGTGAACGGGGCGCGAGGGGTTGTTCATGACCCCCCACGTGAATGGGGCCCAAGGGTCGTTTGTGACCCCAACCCTCCCGCCAAAGACCATCGATAAGTGCCACGACTTACAGGGGAGAGATGTAGACGACCCAGAATCACATACAACCAGTCATTATATAACATGAGGAGAACAGGTGTGTGATTAGAGAAGAACAGATGTTTAACAGATGTTCAAACGTAAGAGATAAAGCTCCCTACACCAAGAACAACACGTGTCGAAGAACCTTCATGACGAAAACATCTGTTACATAATTACAGTGAGACATTTAATGATCAGCAATACATTATACATTACTGATGTAGCTACACTGACTATACTGAGAAATAGGTCTGCTATATGTAGATCTATGACGGGACACCAGCCTATTGTAGAGCATCTATGATAAATGCACCTGACACCTTTACATTCGTAATACATCTACAACAATGGACGGACCTCCTACACAGCTGTTGTGACAGCCACATGTGCCACTCCAGCAAGACACAGTACCTATCCTAAATCTACAATGGAGTTTTTTGTATCGTTTCCACTACCATAACTTCTTTCTGAGTCTGATCTTAGCTTTGCTCTCTTATCTTTCATCCTTATTTCCCATGTATTCCACAAGCACATTTTTTTTTTTTTCAGTTTACATGAATTTACATGAAAGAAAGACAGACGACAGGAGGCCTGATTGGCCCTCGAGTGGGTTGTTTGTCAAAAATAAACAGTATTTCCACACTGCTACGTGCGGAGATAAGATCTAATATTGGTGGTACATCGGTCCCTCTCATGCCATTATGTTCACTGACATGCTAGTATAGGAAATTATCCTGTATGCACCCCAAAATCTTCCGTCTCCATGGTTGTTTGCGTGCGCGAACTTGCGTGTGTGTGTGTGTGTGTGTGTGTGTGTGTGTGTGTGTGTGTGTGTGTGTTTGTCTGTTAAACGAAAGGTCGTCAGCATCGCTGCAGGTGTGAAAGGGAAATGCGTCAGCCCCTGATGGGTGAATGTATTTTGTGAGTGTTTACTGAAATACCTGCTTTCTGGAATGGAGGGTTTGAGTGACGGGGTTTGCGGGCGTGGTGGAAAGTGGGAGGGGGATAGTAACCATATGAGAGAGGTAGGAGTGGGAAGGGACGGAGATTGTGCGACGGCTTAGAACTCTAAGTCATCAGATGAGGCAGAAAATGAGGTGAGGGAATGGACTTGATATGGGAGAATGAGCGTGAGTTGGGGGGGGGGGGGGGTGTGACTACGCTCAGATGAGGGACTCACAGTGGCCAGATATCAACAGACCATTAGATCAACAGATAAGAGACAACGGGAACAAACAGGAGGGAAGCTACGGACAGCAATCCCGCCTTGAGAAATCTGAAGCAGCAAAAGGGACGGTTAGGAGCGAAACTGAAAGCGAATGAAGGAGGATAAGAAGGGGAAGTTCATAAAATAGAAGATCAATAAAGTAGACAATAATTTGTAGGAATGTTGACGAAACCAGAGAAGGAATGAAACGTGAGAGAAGTTAATGCCCTCCAGTTGAAACCTGGGGAAGACATGAAAATCAAAGATGTTAAGAGAGAGAGCTTGTCTCATGTCAGTAAAAGAATCGTAAGACAAATGAAAAACTAAACCAAGTCGAAAAGAAAGTAAGAGAGAATATGAGAGAAGACACGAGTGTATTAGACAGTAAGAAAACAAGAGAAAAACATTACACGGAGGAAACATTCAGGCAATTGAAGGAAACGAAGAAAAGAGAGATTGGACGGATAAAGGAGAGAAGACAAGGAGATGGATGGACCAAGTGACTCATTCAAAACAAAATCATAAAGCTGATACAGGGGTAGGCAAGGTGAGAGATGGAAAGTCATGTGACAACAAAAGAAAAAAGAAAGGAAATACCAGAGTGAGGGAGACAAAATAAAGAATGTAGACAGGAGACCAGGACACAGGTGTTGCTGCCTCTCTCTCTCTCTCTCTCTCTCTCTCTCTCTCTCTCTCTCTCTCTCTCTCTCTCTCTCTATGTGTGTGTGTGTGTGTGTGTGTGTGTGTGTGTGTGTGTGTGTGTGTGTGTGTGTGTGTGTGTGAGGCAAGTGTACCCAAGATGAACGAGGCCAAGTCTCTGGTCCCAACAGGTGTTTTTCTACAGGTGCTGCCTCTGTCATGGTGTGGTTCCCCCATCATCCACAACCCACCACACCTTCACACAGGGTGGAGGGGGGAGGGATCCACA
>NC_092295.1:3875235-3897735 GCF_036320965.1 Panulirus ornatus
GTGTATCAACAAACACTGACATCAAGAACAGACATAATTTGGTGTTCAGTGATAAAAAGCAGGACACAAAAACCTAGATAACACTACAAAGACGTCAAGAAACAGACAAAAATATCCAAGTAAGTATCACCTGATAGCAACAGACAAACACCAACATTCAAAGATGAAGAAAAGACCCAAACAGACTCATATTGGCAACATACAGCCAAAGCAGACAGCAAACCACAGATACAAACCTCCAGGATTTTGCCTAAGACCTTCAGCAACAGAGCTGAAGAGCAACAGGCAAAGAAACATCGACAGAAACATCAATTAAAGAAACAGAGAGGCACAGAAACACGGTCACAGACAGCCAGGCAACACAGACACTACAAAGAGACACCTAACAAACAAACAGCCATAGTAAGACAGAAAATACAGCCAACCAGCAGACTAACAGACAGACAGACAGATAAACAGCTAGAGACAGACAGACAGACAGACAGACAACTAGAGACAGACAGACAGATAAACAGCTAGAGACAGACAGACAGCTAGAGAAAGACAGGCAGACGGACAGATAGACAGCTGGAGACAGCTGGAGCGCCAGAGGGCAACACTGGTCGTCACCCTGGTATGTGTCAGATCAATGAAGTCATTTATGATCATTGAAGATCGCTTGGAGCCGTCCAGCCTGCCTGGTGTGACCTATGACGGGTACTGGTGGGGAGGTACTGGTGGGGAGTACTGGTGGGGAAGTACTGGTGGTGAAGTACTGGTGGGGAAGTACTGGTGGGGAAGTACTAGTGGGGAAGTACTGGTGGGGAGGTACTCGTGGGGAGCACTGGTGGGGAGGTACAGTTTGAGAGTACTGGGGAAGAGTACTGGTAGGCAGTACTGGTGGGGTGGTGCTGCGGGGAGGCAACTGGTAGGGGAGGTGCTATGGGAAGGCAACTGGTGGGGGAGGTGCTATGGGGAGGCAACTGGTGGGGGAGTATAACGTGAGGTATTGAAAAAGGGCAAAACTCCCTTAAAAAGGGACACCAACATCGACTGCTCATGTCATGTCCTCTATGTCCTCTTTTCTCGTCGTCATATGTCCCTGAAGTGAAGGAGAGATGGAAGGGGGGGGGGGGGGCCCTCATTAGATTCAGTAACTACCTAACTGCCCAACGACAGTAAAGGGCCGATATATCTTCTGATACGTAATGTCCCCATTAGAAACAATCATCTAGTCAATTCAACAGTTACCTTGTTACTGAGTTTATAAACTTTCTGTTTCGAGGGAAAGACGTAAAGTGAGCCACTCAGAGATTTCTGAGAGATGCTGAGGAATCTTGCCTTGTTCCTTCACAGACATGGCTCAGAATAGATCAGGAACGGCTTGGATAACATGGACTCTCTCTCTCTCTCTCTCTCTCTCTCTCTCTCTCCCTCTCTCTCTCTCTCTCTCTCTCTCTCTCTCTCTCTCTCTCTCTCAATAAGAGTCACAGAAAACACATTTGGATCTTTACCGCAGCAGAGTTCTTTGGTGAGAGAGAGAGAGAGAGAGAGAGAGAGAGAGAGAGAGAGAGAGAGAGAGAGAGAGAGAGAGAGAGAGTAATTAAGTATGAATACCTAGGACGAGACTTTATCTGGAAGCAAGCTAAAGGTCAGAGATCACTGGACGGATGGGGGAGTATAGAAAAAAAAAAAAAATAAATCGGAACCCAGAGGACAGAAGCAGTCTGGGCCTCGCAAGTGTATCGGGGGCCGACCACCAGAAGCAGTTGGCCTGGCTGGAAGGAACAAAGACGAAATTGGATAATGGTTGCCGCCCTTGCAGACGGACCAATAGGCAAATGGGACGATTTTCTTATGCATAAAGACTCATTATTTACAATTCTCTACTTAAGTGGCCGGATCAGGCAAATCCAGACTCTCTGGCCAGCTTACTTTCCCTTAGACGACATTAGTTATCTGTCTGACCCACAGAGCAATACTACAACTACTGTCACTACTACTACTACTACTACTACTACTACTATCATAACTACTACTACTATCACTACTACAACTAGTCATATGATAATGATAATGGTAATACAGGCAGCAATAATAGCAGCTTAACAATAGTATAAATGAAAATAATGAAAATAATGAAAATAATGATAATAATGATAATAATGATAATGATAATAATAATAATGATAATAATAATAATAACAATAACAATAACAATAATAATAATAATAATGATAATAATAACAATGATAGTAATGATAATGATAAGAATGATAATAATGATGATAATAATAGAAATGATAATACTAACCAAGTAAATGAAAGCAACACAATAGCAAGAACAGTGCCACAAACAAGGATCCCCGTAACAAAAAAAAAAAGCAAGAACAAGGGTATGTGGTGAAGGATAGCAACAAGGCTGGTTTAGCTGTGACCTTGCGTTACCTGACGTGACAACGGAGGCCAGAGAGAACCAACGGTACGTTACGTTACCCCGGGGCCAACACTAACACTGTAGAAGAGGACAGAGAAAGCCAACAGTGCGCAGTGCATAATGGACAGATCCCAAGGAATAATATATCGATGATGATCCAATGAATAGATAATCAAATTTACAGACACAGGTATGTACACGGGCAAGAAGAGAAATAACACGTTACATGAAATTACATATACATACACATACAAAGGCATATACATATATACACATGTACGTATTCATACTTGCTTGCCTTCATCCATTCCTGGCGCTTTCCCCGTCCCAAAGGAGAGATAGATAGATAGATAGATAGATAGATAGATAGATAGAGAGAGAGAGAGAGAGAGAGAGAGAGAGAGAGAGAGAGAGAGAGAGAGAGAGAGTTAGCATCCTGTCGACAATACAGAAAAGGAGAGGGCAGTGAGGGAAATCGAGAGCATGAGGAACAGATAAGAAAATGACTGTTCCTAAGAGACCTTTGAAAGTGAGGGAGTAACGAGAATGCATACGAAGACATTAGGGACGGAGGAGAAAGTGGGTGTCCCTGGAGAACACCGAGAGTAAGTTGAATAGTGATGGAGAACACGAGAACATTAAGGGAGAGAAAAGAAAGTGAGTGTCCAAGGGGAACACTGAAAGTGAGATGATAGTGAGGGAACATGAGAGCATCAGGAAGAGAGAGAGAGAGAGAGAGAGAGAGAGAGAGAGAGAGAGAGAGAGAGAGAGAGAGAGAGAGAGAGAGAGAGAGAGAGAGAGAGAAAGTAAAAGTATTAAGAGGGAAGGGAGAGGAGATATGAACCGTCCGGACAGAAAATTGGTTAAGTACATGATTATCCACTTTGTACCAGACCCAGGAGGGTGGACAACCATTATCTAACCCCACACACAACACACACCCCCGGCAGGTAGGTCTTCCTCCTCCTGCAGGAAGTAGGACGAGGAAGAAAAGAAGGGAGAGAAGGAGGAGGAGGAGGAGGAGGAGGAGGAGGAGGAGGAGGACGACGACGACGAGGAAGAGGAAGAGAGAAGTACGATTGTGAGGTATATGAGCAATGTATATATATATATATATATATATATATATATATATATATATATATATATATTATATATATATATATATATATATATATATATATATATATATATATATATATATATATATATATATATATATATATATATATATTGGAAAGGATCACAATTATGCGCGTGATCAAGATATTCCTAAGAGTTCCTGATGATGTGATTATTACACGAAAGTGCACTTGGGAACTTTTCGTGTTTCATTTTCCCCTTGGACTCATAGGAATATATATATATATATATATATATATATATATATATATATATATATATATATCAACACACAGTAAGAACAGAGCATTACAGTGAAAGCTCTCTTGAACATGTCTTCTACTTGGAAAGCATTACAAGTATCGACGTAAAGATCATTAGGATAAAAAGATTATCATCAGCAAACAACATTAAGACAGGGTTCTGAGGGAATTACCACGAACCGTATTCTTACCAAATGAAACCACAGGGGGGGGGGGGGGGGGGACCCACAACGCATTTTACACATGAATAAATATTGACTTGAGAATGTAATAATTCGTTGCTTACCTCAGCGCTATTGTCCACAGTCGTTCAATCGAGGACTCAAGAATTCCTGGGGCAGTTTTTTTTTTATTATATATTTTTTTACTGTGGTGCGAAGGAAAATGAAACATGAGTGTAACACATGTGACATTTTACATATTACGGTCCGATGGTAAATATTTCTCAAGGAAGGTAAAGCTTGGGCACCGGTAATTTAAGATGATTTTTACATGCTGGACAAACAAGCATAAGACCATGAAGGACCGGAGCGCGCGCGCGCGCGCACACACACACACACACACACACACACACACACACACACACACGCGAGCACTTGTGTGACAAGAAACACTAACACACACACACACACACACACACATGGGCGCCTGTGTGACTAGAAACAGTAACATACACATGCACACCACTATTCTTTAACCCTCGTTTTTCCACACATGTATACACGTATACCTACACGCATATACACACATATATTCCTATGTCCTCTTATACATAGAGCCGTGTACACACTCATACACACTCATACTCATGTACACAGCTGACACTAATCCTCCAAGACGGCCACGACAGCGAACGTTTACTGACGTAGCTACTCCTTGGGTGTCGAGGTTGACCTCCATCAACAAAGATTCTCCAAGGTCAACCTTCATCTACCCAAAGAACTCATGATGGCATACCTTAATGGTCTATAGTTATCAATACGAATACAACAACTGAAGATGATCACTGGTCTTAATTCTCATGCAGACACACACACAGACAAATGAATAATGACGAGCGATCAATATACTTCATAGATATAAAGTAAACAGGAAGCAAAGCTAAATGATCTTAGCTTCCTCTGTTTGCTAGCTGAATATCATGTTCCTAATAAAGAAAGGATATATAATGGTGTTAATGTGGGGGTAACGGCGGTAAATAATTAATCATTCTAAGATCCTTTGTTTTACCTTTTCTCTTCCTTCCTCCATTTCCATGCACAGGTAATTCCTTTCCACACCCGTGACCAACACATCGCATTCCATTTTCTCTATCTTAGCTGAGCAGTTCTTCTTTCATCCTAGACCTGTATGTGTGTGTGTGTGTGTGTGTGTGTGTGTGTGTGTGTGTGTGTGTGTGTGTGTCTGTCTGTCTGTCTGTCTGTCTGTCTGTCTGTCTGTCTGTCTGCCTCTCTCTCTCTCTCTCTCTCTCTCTCTCTCTCTCTCTCTCTCTCTCTCTCTCTCTCTCTCTTCTTCACAGTGTTGCCATGTTAGCAAGGCTGTGTGTTGTTAGTGTTGTTCTTGTGCATGTGTTGCTGTGCACAAAGTAAAGGCTTCCCCGCCTTACCTTGTAACACTGTTTGGTTTTCTTGTGTTGACATTTTGGTTAATTAATTTTCTTGCCTTGTTACTCACGTGTGTGTGTGTGTGTGTGTGTGTGTGTGTGTGTGTGTGTGTGTGTGTATAAATTCCAGAATGCGTGTATCTACTTAAGCCCATACTACTATTTTCGATTGTCGTCGATAAGTCTTTCCTAAACCATATCCTGGAAGACAACATTACAACTCAAAACTTCTTTTCCTAACAAAAAAAAAACATCCAAACTTCTGATTGAACTTCATATCTTCTTCGTAATACTAATCTGAAACTTCAGCTTCAGAATTACTTTCAAATTAGAGGGAACATTCAGTTCCCGATAGACTAGTGTCATGATCTGACTACCAGCATTAAACTAAGCCACTTTTATGAAGACGTTGTCAGAGCAAACCTTAGTCAGATACATGAAACCAATTCGAAACACAGGAGTCACCAGAATGGCCAATCAGTCGATTTGAAACACAACTCCTGTCCAAGATAACTATGCATGACGTATGGTTGTCCCTTCATGGAGAAAAAGATCAAGTTCTACAATAACCTAGTCTACAATATTGTGGAAGTGACTTTCTGTTCATCTAAAAGTTTAGAATCTAGTCTTTTAGATAAACAAATTAGTAAACCACTAATCACTGGTCTGCTGGTTAGTCTGGATGAAAAAAAGGTATCAACTGTGATCTTTGATTGTTAGGATATAAAAAGTAATCTTTTGATCAGAAGATATCAAACTATCCAACAATCAACTGTAATCATACAGCCATCTTACCCTTCTGAGGAATAGTTCCATACATCAAACTACCTCATACACTCATCTGCTGCTTCAACCATTAAAAGAATAAGTCATCAAGGTATCGAAGCCTTATCTACACCGAATCATCTAATCACTCCACCAACAGACAAACCTGCTCATATGAAACAGTCTAATCACCTCAAACTAATAACTGCTTCATTTTGTTTTCCCCGTCCATAAACTATCAGACTAGGTAACTGTCTTACAAAACGAGCCAATCTCCTCCACCCACGATCAGCCATCAGATTACCTAACGACCAATTAAACCTGGCAGAACGCAACAAGCCCAGGAGAAGGCAGAGCCAATCAGCAAGGCCGTCCTGCGACCCAGCTAATCAACTACCAATGCAGTTAGTCAGCAATGCAGCCACCCTCAGCAATGCAACCAATTAATCAGTTACTCTACAAGACACTGGGACGTCTGGTGCAGTCAGACGACCGACAGACGCGACGCTTCACCAGACAAGTCAGGCAGAGAGAGAGAGAGAGAGAGAGAGAGAGAGAGAGAGAGAGAGAGAGAGAGAGAGAGAGAGAGAGAGAGAGAGAGAGAGAGAGAGAGAGAGAGAGAGAGAGAGAGTCATTCAGACGGTCAGCAAGTCGTCCCCTCTCCTCTCTTTCGGCCAGGGAGCCAGCTAGTCGCCTAATCTCCCTCCCTCTGGTTTAGTGATCCACGTAACGACGGGAGAAGTAGGTCGCCTTTACAAAAGAACGCGTTGGGAAATCTCAAGGGAACCGTGACATGTCCCCCACGCCGCGATTGCGTTCCTTACCTTTCAAGAGAGAAAGTGGTGAGCGGGACTAGCGCTCAAGGGTATGTGAACAGGAGGATGGGGGGCGCCTCAGTACCACTACCGCCACTAGCCAGCCAACCAACCCACCCACACCCTCCTCCCTCTCCATCTTCATCCCCTCCCTGCCTCCCTCTCCACCACTGCCACCACCAGCACCACCACCACCACCACAGGCCTCAAGCTGTTTGGGATTTATGCCTCTCGATAATGTGGGTGCCACGAAAGACCAGATCCCAGAGTCCCTTCGAGTTAAGGATATCCCAGCGTCGTAGGAAACAGAGGTTGCAAACTGACCGTAGATCCCAACGAACCAAAGATCCCAAGCGTCTCAGGAGCCAAACATCCTGATATCCTAGAGAGTGATAGATCCCAAAGTCCCAAACATTATAGATGGTGGAATCCCAGCGTACAAAGGTCCCAACATCCTGATCGTCATATGTCCCAGAATCCTTTTATTTTAACATCTCCCAGCGTCCTACCATGACAGTCCCTGACTTTCAAGGTGATTCCTTTGACAAAATAAGAATTATGGAGCTGAGAGTCACGGTACCTACATTTCCCAGCGCCTCTCGAGTCCTAGCGTTCTTGAACACGCAGCTCCTACAGCTCTGAGATCCACAGTTAACTGTTTGGTTCTACAGATTGCAAATCTCAAGTCTCTAATTTCAATTTCCGAAGGTCTAGCGATGGTATGTCTTTATCGTATGACAATCTATATGAACTGAGGCGACTGGACGAACAACAAGAAGAAAACATTTACTTGAAGATTTCACACACCATGACCATGAGTAACAATGAGTCATGAGTGTGTAGCAAAAGCATTCAGTGGTGAGGTTTAATTCAGCCAAGGACAGACATACGCATCTAGGCCAGGCATTGAATGAGATACACAGGAGGGGAGAAAGATGATATGAGATCAGAGAGAGAGAGAGAGAGAGAGAGAGAGAGAGAGAGAGAGAGAGAGAGAGAGAGAGAGAGAGAGAGAGAGAGAGAATGTATGATGCATGACATAAGTGAAAGACAATGAGTTAAACCCTGCATATCAGTCTCCAGGGTAGAGAGAGAGTAAGACCAGCAATATTGACGTAGACGAAACTTGACTGAGAACAAAAATAGAAATCTGGGGACAATGTTATTTACATCAGACACACACACACACAGTGAGAACCACAGACGACTGTAAGAAATACGAGACGAGACATACGAGTGAGACATCCAGAGAGTGAGAGTAACGATACCTTACTGAATCTCGTCAAGGTTTATGATGTAAGACAGGAGGGGAAGGGGGAGGTTGGCTGAGAGGAGGATTTTCCCATGGTAATGTCACCCATCAGCTGCTCTGACATGCTGGCCGAACCCAGGTGGGTACACACCAGCACAGCAACTCTGGTCAGCTGGGGGAAATCCTACTGAACAAAGACAGAAGTCGACAGGTTAGCTATTTACCTTCATTTCGTCCATCAAGAAGAGGACTACGATGGACAGGATCAATATGGCGCGACTACAGATCCTAGAATTTACATCTTTATCTGAAAGATTGAGATAAATTTCATTGTTTCCGTCATATCAAGTCAAATTTACTCCCTGTCCCGAGTTTTCATTGGAGCTTTTAATTCATACGTCATTCATCCTCTTTAACGTTCATCTTAGGATCATCATGAGCGCCACATGGGAGCCTATGACAATGTGTGAGATGCATCAGATTAAATTATTCAGACAAATTTTCTTTTGATAATTCCATTGTAACGTTACAGGTTTCATAAGAATCTGAGATTAGCTTTGGTAACAGAAAGGAAGAAACTTTCAGAAATGAAATTCTGAATATAGCAAAATCTAAAACAGTAAGTCCTAGAAATAATATACTAATTCAAGTATAATATTCAGAGGCACATGAAAGCTCAGAAATATAACATATCATCTATCGAAACTTATGCAAATATGGGTATACGAAAGATCAAATATACAGAAAACAACAGACAAGAGAAGAAGTTGTTGTCAGATCTTACAAAAATACATATAAAAAAATACTAACATCGCTTGATACGAGGGCCTGAGTCAGAATGCATAGCACTGTGACCAAGGTCTCATTCACGATCCTGACTCTTGCATCGAACAAAGTGGAGACACATCTTAAATACCTGGACTCTGAGCTACTTGAATGGTCACTTAAGATAACTTTAAGAGATTACCTGGACCCAACACAATCGAATGATCAATTACATCAGGACAATTTTCAGTACCTGGACCTCATTCTACTTAAGACATGACTTAAAAGACTAGTTTTAAGTAACTGGACCCCATGCTACGTGAGACGTTACTTAATGACGTTCCTGGTGGTTCTGGAACTTAAGTTACTAAAGACGTCAAAAGTCTGTCCACAGGAGCTGTCAGCGAGACTCACACGGCCCACATCTGTATCAAGACTAATTTGCATACCAGATGACAAGACAAGAGTAATGTTGAGCGAGACAAGGCAGAGGTTACCTTTACTGGACGAAGGGCGTGGACTGGGGAAGGTGGGGAGGATACTGGGATGAGGGAGAAGGGAGGAGAAGGTCCTGTAGGAGTGGAGGAAGGGGAGGAGAAGAGGAGGGCCTTCTGTAGGGAGGGAGAGCTCTTGCGTGTGTGTGTGTGTGTGTGTGTGTGAGAGAGAGAGAGAGAGAGAGAGAGAGAGAGAGAGAGAGAGAGAGAGAGAGAGAGAGAGAGAGAGAGAGAGTGAGGAGGCAGGCCTCTCCTCCCGGCACCACCTCCACTACCACCACAACAGCTGGCCACCACACCAGCTGTGATAGTGTGGCCTACAGCTGGGGGGTCATCTTTCACTCGCTTGTACCACCTACACAGGGATTGCAGGTATATGTATCTTCTCAATGACCTCTCTTGTCCACCACGGCCACGGACGGACTTTGGCAAGGACGGTTGTTATGTACAGACAGCGTCGATGGAGGAGGGGGTCTCCAGGCTCTGTCAACGGACGGTGCCCACGGACAATGGCTTTTGGGCGAGGTGTATGAACGCTATCTACGGACGTTTCGATACATCTGCTGTTTTTGATTTACGATCAAGTGTTGTCCGTTGGCGATGCTGGTCTAATAAGGGTTGTAACTGTCAACCTTAAACGAGTATGATAACTGAATTATGTATCATAACTATAATACTAGACGAGTACTATAACTATAATCATGACTGTATAACCTTAAACGAGTATCATAGCTTGAAAGTATCATGATGATAACAATAGACAAGACTAATAATTATTCGGTATTATGATTTTTAAATTGACACGAGTAGGATAAATGAAAAGCATTGTAATCAAATCTGTAAATAAGTATAACATACAGAACCATCATGGCTAAAAACTTGGGCGAGTATGATAACCAGAAAGCTGTACAATTATAACCGTAGGTGAGCATGATAGCCATAGAGTCTTATATCTAAACCGTAGACGAAAATGATATCTAAAAATCATTACAATTAAAATGCAGACGAGTATGACGAATGAAAAAGGAATACAGTAAAACCGCAGGTGTATAATATTTGAAAAAATCATTTCATTTAAAACTGTAGATACTTGTAACTGAAAAAGAATTATAGTTAAAACGGGAAACTATTATAATACTTGCATCTACCCTAGATGTTAAACAGAGGCGATGGAGCGGATCAGTAAGGCTTATACACACCAGCGTCGCTTGGGAAAATATTCAATTACAAGTTAATGAGTCTGATGCTGTGATTAATTTCAGTAATCATGTAATTGAAGTAATTGGGTGATTGGTGTAATGAGATAATTAGAGAAAATAGGTCAGTTGTCTGTTGATCTGACTCTAATGTGAGGTATTTTCGATACTCCATTTTCGGATTTTCTACTACTGAAATAGTTGGGCTGCAGGACCCTATTTTCAACCCTATTTTTCACTGTCTTACTTTTTTCTTTACCCTATTTCATAAACATATACCTTTAATATTTTGCAATCAATATGCTTGCAAACCATGGTGCATCATCAAGTCCTCTCTCCATTGCAAGACGTTCTAATCTCCAATCTCATGATGGTGAATAATGCCAACATGCTATGTGAGTCCATTGCTCCAATCGCTCCCCTCCTGTTCAGTTCTAAGGCAATCTCGGAAGACGCTAATCCCTGAGACGTCCATCAACCTGCCTACTAAGTTGAGCGGGCGCCTCGACTGAGAGTGGCCAGGGGAACTCAAGCAGCTTAGCTTCCCGCTCCAGATAACACGAAGTGAGGAGAGTGGAGCTGCTTCGAAGAGCAGAAGTCAAGAGGGGGAGAAATGGAGGAGCCTTTGGGCTTAGGAGTGGATGGGTGGAACAGGACCTCAAATGTTCACGAGTGGAGATGTGGAACGGATCATCACTGCTCAGAAGCCATGAGCTGGATGAAAGTTTCGATGCTCGGAAATCAAGACATGTAATGGATCCTCAATCTCAGGAGTCAAGGGATGATATAGAACTTCACTATTCCAGAATGGTGAGGAAGAGTGAGGTCTTAATGCCCAGGAGCGGCAGGAATGAGCTCTTGGAACAACGAATGATTTCAGAGGAGCTGGGCGATGCTGAAAGACGTCCCAGTCCCGATGCTAAACGAGGCTTCGAAGTGGAGAAGACATTCTTACTCAGTGGAAACTTCAAGGCACCTCTCGAAATATTTCATGACGCTTCGGTTCTGAATATAAGTAGGGTAGATTTCATGACGAATATATTGTGGATGGGTCATAGTAATGTATATTCCACTGCCACGACAAACAGAATATATACACAGGAAATGACACATGAGGTAGATATGAGGAGCATCATTCCCCAAACGACTACAATGAATATATATGTATATATATATATATATATATATATATATATATATATATATATATATATATATATATATGTATATATATATACCTCAGGAGGAAGGTAGTTATGTGGATCATAAATCACCGGAGAAGCGAGTATGTTGCTGTCATACAGGCGATACATACGGTACGAACAGACGATCCTTAGCCCTGGAACACGACGGTTCAATCCCTTGAGCATGACGGTTCGATCATTTGAGTACGACGGTTCGATCACTTGAGCACGACGTTCCATCCCTTGAGCATGACGGTTCGATCATTTCAGCACGACGGTTCGATCCCTTGAGCATGACGGTTCGATCATTTCAGCACGACGGTTCGATCCCTTGACCATGACGGTTCGATCCCTAGAGCATGACGGTTCGATCCCTGGAGCATGACGCTTCGATCACTTGAGCACGACGGTTCGACTCGAGTATAGACTGCTTTCAAGTGTCCTCATCCTGGGGTAGACTGCTTTCATTTGGAGAAAACTGCCTTCATCTGGGTTCAGCTGCCTTCATCTTGGGATAGACTGCCTTCATTTAGGATGTCGTGCCTTCAAACACAGAATGAGAATCCTGGAACGCAAGCAGTCACAAAAGGAAGCGAGGCCTTTAGGCACAGCGCCAGATGGACAATCAAGGGAACAGGTAATCATGTATAAAAGCAGATCCAAAGGTAAAACCCCCTCTCCATCTCCCCCTCCCACTCTGGATCTAACCCCCTTTCCCTCCCTATGCACTCAACCCTCCCTTAAACCCCCCCTGTCCCCCCCCCCTTTAACCTCCTGGATGAGCAGTAATTGAAATGTATTGACAGCGTGAGAGGGTCCTCGGCCGTAATAACCCCAAGCCAGACACAAACTGCCGCCCACTGGCCACCCAAACGGCTTCAGCCGGACACCCGAGTATTATGCTATCGCCCCCGAGCCTCCTTCAATCACAAGAGCCTCCTGCTCATCGTCGGCTCAGAAAATGGTAATTGGGTAGGTATGTAAGTGAGGAGGTCGGGACGGTGTGACCCCGTTGGGTTCGACAGGTCCCACTCAACGTATATAAATGAGGGGACCGGGATGGCGCGACCCCGTTGGGTCCGACAAGTCCCCTGGACGTAGACAGGAAGCTGGCTAACAGCAGGAACAGCTGACGCAGCGGCGGAGACGTGAGGAGAAGCAACAAGCAACAACTGATTGAGATGCAGGAAAAGCAGTTTAGCTTTCAGCATGAACAGCATCGTGTAGGTAATCTGCATCGCTTCAGGACGGTACAGTCCCCCCCAGAACTGACAGCATTAACGTCATCATAATCGACAGCATGACATAACTCAGCATCAGCATATACAACGATAAGTGAAGAATCAACGTACAGATACAACGGAAGGAGTTAAAGTGTTAAGAGAAATTTTCAGAGTATCAACATTAAGATTATCAGCATACAGCATCGTTATCAGCAGCACAGGACTCCCCCAGCATCTAACAGCATCAGGTTTGGTCACAACAGTTCCACCAACTACATCAACAGGAAATCAGTAAGAGTAAACTGGCAATGCAATATACTGGAGTGGCGCTGTAACATCTTGGATTGGCCGTCACTTCTCGGCTGTGACTGAGCCCTACACATAAGGAAGATATAGTTAAATTTACTATGTCGTCTAAAGATGGATTAAGTCCTTATTGTATATACTTCCCACGTATTCCCTGCGTGTCGTAGAAGGCGACTAAAAAGGGGAGGGAGCGGGAGGCTGGAAATCCCCGCTCCCTCTTGTTTTTTTTTTTTTAATTTTCCAAAAGAAGGAACAGAGAAGGAGGCCAGGTGAGGATATTCCCTCAGAGGCCCAGTCCTCTGTTCTTAACGCTGCCTCGCTAACGCGGGAAATGGCGAATAGTTTGAAAGAATATATATATATATATATATATATATATATATATATATATATATATATATATATATATATATATATATTGTAGGTTAGTTATGAGTATTATCATTGCGAAAGACTGGAACATATCATCCACAGAATCATCTCCACTCAGAAGTAAGAAAAACGGAACATTTTATGACGTGCAGAAGTATTGCCATGTCGGCTCCTCTGAGCCGCCTGCCACGCCCAGTAAATATTTTTCTACATCTGTTTACATGCTCTTGATGTAAACCACATCCTCATTTTCTTTCGTTTTTGACTTGCCAGTTGATAGACAAAGAACGCACGCGAATATTCCACGGTTAACTTCGTACCCTTCACATTACACCGATACAAGTCTTCGTCTCATACGACTCGGGTATATTTCGCATCACTGGAACGAACGAGTCAATTAAAATCAAAGAGCTCATCACAGGACCCAAATATTAAGACATTCTTTAACTCTAGATTGAGCTACGTCTGTTAAGGTTATATTTCTCTAAATCTTGACTTGTGACTGATGTCTGACATATCTCCCACATCTGCAAGGGGTTTTAGACCTCTGTCTGTGAGCGTCATCCACAACAGTTTTACTCCCAAGTGTTTTATTTCAAACCTTTTTCTTTTTCATGAACGTTTCTGAAGAATTGGTCTTCCCAACGTTTATCAAAACGTCCCACTAACGTCTCTCAACAGCGGTTTACTTTTACCAACGGACAATGATCTCTCTCTCTCTCTCTCTCTCTCTCTCTCTCTCTCTCTCTCTCTCTCTCTCTCTCTCTTATATATATATATATATATATATATATATATATATATATATATATATATATATATATATATATATATATATATATATAAAGTGTTTTTCCCCTTCACATAGTAAATGTCTCATGGTTAATTTCGTGAAAGGCAAGAATATTATTCAAACATTATTAATTAAAGTTAATTAGATGCATGACCGAGACCATGTACTTCCTATAAAAAAAGGCTCATTGAGTATGTATGTAAAGTAGAACAAGCTACTTATATGATACTTATAAATCCACTTATATACCTGCTACATTCTATAACAGTTTACAATCTTCGAAATGATGATTAAATGAATATCGTTTATATAATATCTCTCCCACCTGAACAGTATCCCATTCTGTTTGTAAACCATTTAATCAGATTTCTCATCTGACTTTCTATGGTCAGTTTCACCATTTGTTTACCTGTGTACAGAACAATCTGGTATCTGACCACTTATGGAGAAATTAATTTAGACTATGAAGGAAATAATTATCAATGGATGTAAGAAGTTATATTTTATCTTCAAATAACGTAAAGAACAACATTTTAGCAAAGTTCATCGAGTGTAACGCTTATGAACGTACCTTTGCAACATATTTCCACTTGCAGTAAGGTCTAAAGATTATCAGTAAGTTTAAGGTAAAGTTAACCTCCTTCAAGCGGATTGAAAAAGTAAAGTCAAACTTTATTCTTATGGGCTACTTCAAGTAATGAGTTATACTGTAAGTAAAGTTAATTCCGTTAACATTGTAACACAGGAAAGTAAAGCTTGTAAAAAAAGCTATAATGAATCTCCGTCAATAGTGAGTATACCATCTCCAAAGCAAAGTCTACAGCGTGGAGAATGTAGCAGAGTAAAGTCAGCCGCTGTTAAGTGGTGTAGAGTTAAAGACAGCAAAGTTCGGTCACTGTATAAATGAAGTCTGTATAAATGAAGTCTGTTATTACACATAGGGTCAAACCCACACAGTGTAACACGTATTTAGTGTCACTTTCCATGCGTTTATCTCGACAAATAGGGGAACCTCGAGGCAGCTAGACAAGAGGCAGTAGAGAGAGAGAGAGAGAGAGAGAGAGAGAGAGAGAGAGAGAGAGAGAGAGAGAGAGAGAGAGAGAGAGAGAAACACGTAGGCCTTCTACCTGGTAATTGGTAGTTCCTGGGTACTGTGTCGTGGGAGGCAGTTTAGCAGTTAAATTGGTTGTTAAATTGGTACTATGATAGACTGGGTCTAAATGGCTGTTATGCTATAACCAGCCTATTGGAGTGTTTGTCTGTCCCATTCGCTTTTGCGGGACGGGATATATGTAATATTCTAAATCCAAAGTGAAATTGGATGACATATCAAAGAATGAAAGTGACAATTGAAATTGGGGTAAAGAAAAATTAGGGAATCATTTGCTAATATCTTTACCATGAGGAAAAAAAGTCGCAAAGTAAATATTTTTGGTCTTTATGATATCAGAAATTTCAAGGCTATATCTCAGACAGAAATATTGAAACTGTGTATCATCAGGTCAAAATTGAGAAATCTTAAAAAATGTATCATGGCTCGCTATATTCTCATGATTTCTCGTTGTCTTTCTCATGAATTTATAACTTACCCTGATTCTGTACAATCTTTGTCAAGGACATTCACTATTTTTCTCATTATATTTTTTCAATGTGTCAATATTCTCCGCTGTATTCATTATAATTCTTCACCATGTTTGTATCATCATTCTCTGCTATCATTGCCATGAATTTTCACCCTGTTTCTAATGATTCGCCTCAATCATTGTCGTGATCTATAGTCAATAACGCTAAATGCTAAACCACGGCGAGAGGCATATGTAGGTACTTTCATCCCCCTCGCACACATGAGGGGGGAGGGGGTTGTTATTCCATGTGTGGCGGGGTGGCGATGGGAATGAATGGGGGCGGACAGTGTGAATTGTGTACATGTGCATGTGTGTATATATCTGTGTGTGTATATATATGTATACATTGAGATGTATAGGTATGTATATTTGCGTGTGTGGACGTGTATGTATATGCATTTGTATGTGGGTGGGTTGGGCCATTCTTTCGTCTGTTTCCTTGCGCTACCTCGCTAACGCGGGAGACAACGACAAAGCAAAATAGATAATATATACATATACATATATATATATATATATATATATATATATATATATATATATATATATATATATATATATGACAATCGTATGAGATCCTGAAATTAAGGCGGCAACGGTAACAAAATTTCTACGACTAACATCTTAACCATCATCATCATTATAACTATCACCTTCATTTTCCCAACCTAAACAAAATATAGAAAAAAAAAAAGCAAATTACCATCCGATGTAAAGGACAGTCAAACGTTCGGCAGCACAGACACAAATGCAAGCATCAGCAGATGAGTTCTTCAAGCACACAGGTAAGTAAATCTACAGACGAACATGCGTAGAAAACATGCACACGTATTCGTTCGCTCATGTATGCATACAGACATACTGACCTGAATATATAGAGACGAACGCTGCGTGGAAATATTCCAACACTACCACAAAGAAATGAGTCAACAAGGCCCCCATTATATGCAGTGATATATATATATATATATATATATATATATATATATATATATATATATATATATATATATAGAGAGAGAGAGAGAGAGAGAGAGAGAGAGAGAGGGCACTGCACACATGAGAGTATGAAGGCATCACACACACACACACACACACACACACACACACACACACAGACAACATACGGGAATAAAACCAAAGGCAAACAAGAACAGACAGATGGATCACTAACCCCATACCGCCACCCCTCAACTCCAATCCAACCCTCCTAACCGGACGTCCGGCCAAAAGCAACTCTTTGTAAGGATCTCAACAATTTTCCTTTTAACCCTATTCTGTCAACTGTGGCCGGGAGGGTATTGACAGGTGGACTAGACGGTGTGAGACAGAATATTGATGGTATCGGGGCTCTTATTAGAGCAAGGTAAGCTGGACAGTGTGAGACAGAATACTGTTGGCATCGGGGATTATATTAGACTAAGATAAGCTGGACAGTGTGAGACAGAATACTGGTGGCGTCAGTTGCCACCAAGCCAGCAACACCTTCCTCAGCACCAGCTTTGGACATAATGATGTATCAGTCCTTTGTTGCAGTCTTTGAATGCTGTCTTGATGAGCAAATGTTTAGGTGAGGCAGAACCGTACTGGTACCAAATGTGTCACAGCCAGCGGATGGTGGAATGATCTACATAGGGAAGTTACCTGCAAAATGAACATAGTGCCTTGAAGAATGGGTCATCGTGGGCCGACAGCCACAAGTGGGGAAGGCAGTGTGCTGATTTATATACCTCCATCAATCAACTGTACGGCCCAATAGGAAACTGTCCTGGTTTCCATGAGGAAACCTGTCGTCTATTTCTGTCCCGTGGGTCACATTCATATGAATACCAAGCTGATCAAGTTTACCCACTGACCAAAACACGGCGAGGAGGTTCCATCAGACAAATGGTAGATAGATTATCCCCTTCAAGCAACTCCTAACTCCAAATTCGTTGCTACATATCGGCGCCTCATCTTTCTCCAGTTTCATTTAGAGAGATCAAGAGGGAGATTCCTATACTAGGCAAGTCTGAGTCCCTATAATACAGGACACACCATCAAAATTAAGACTGCTGACGCTTCGACACTCTATGACGGCCAGGAAGACGAGGACAAAGGTTCTTCGATGGTTTATTTGATGTTACTGAGCTCATACCATCGAGTGAGAAGCTCTTCTGCCACAGTGACCTAAGTGCCATAACTGTATCAGTCACGATACTTTACCCAAATCCTTAGGTCATCACAGGAAGGGTAAGATCAAGTGAGAACACTCTGCGATTCCTTGAAACTTGAACCTTGGAACAGCTGTGCAATAATCACACATTCTTGAATGGAACGGTCATTTAGACAATAGAACGTTCCTTATGGCTATATGGAACTTGCCAGGGGGTAGTTTTAAGCTCCTTATGAATAGAAATGTTCCAAGTCATCGAGGTAAACACCACAGTCTCCATAAGGAAGAAACAACGGCACTACGTCATCAGGTGCACTTGAGGACGTCTGGAGGTGTATGGTAACAAGATACAGAAGAAACATGGCGTGACGTGGCTTCCTCTACGTCACCTGCCAACATGAAACATCCCAACTGTCTTTCCAGAGGTGAAGCATCTCTTGAAAGACCGAGACCAGCTGAACTAGCTTGAATACATGCACAGGTTTCAGGTGGGGAAACATATACTTCAATGCATCCTCTTTGGTCTTACGGCCACTTCCTGGGGGTCCTATAGGACGCTCTGCTTCAAGGATATCAACAAATGTGACTTGAGAGGCTTTGATGTTTACATCAATATTTGGGAATCTCTTTGTGTTCATTCTGCAGACAATAACGTATATATATCCTTTCTAATATCTTTCTCGTTATCTATGTTTTATACTTCCGTTGTGCAGCTGTGTGGTGTTCGTCCTCTTTAGTTTCTTGTTTGTATTTTGTGAGCATTTTTTTTAGTGTTGTAATTGTCGTTCGAGTTCATCTATAATCTTGTGAGCAAGTGGTTATCTTTTTCATTATTTTAGAAGTGTTTTTGGTACGTCTGTTGCGAGGGAGGAAAAGGAGGAACAGAAACGATAGAAAATAAGGAAAATTAGGAGAAAGAGGAGAAGATGATGAAAAAGAGAAAGAAGAAAAAGAAGAAAAAGAGGTAAGGAGAAGTGAAGAGGGGGAATAACAATAGTTGACAATGTTGATCACAGAACCCAGCAACACATGGAGAACATGACAGACACGTATCATAATAACACAATCTCGCCACTGACGAAACACTAGCCTCTTCTCAGGAAACTGAAACACAAAACACTTTAGAAAAAAGGGACGCCCTGACCACACAACAGTGGACCATAACTCATCCTCAAAATAACAGGACAATTAAAACCCTATTCATTAGATGCATAATTAGGGGGGGCCCATTGACGGCTGTTCTTGACGGAATTACATCGCATAACTCCGCTGCTTCCCTTATAGATAATTGATAATTAATGGGCGGAGAGCTTCTTCCCTTGTTCTATATGGTTATCTTCAGCTGTGCCTAAAGTATGGGTGTGAACGAGATAATAATTCACGAGAATCCTGGTCATGTTACTTGCCACAGGAGTGTTTTGGCTGAAGGGCATCCACACCGTTTTAAATAATGGAGAAGCGGGAGGTCAAGGCAAAGCATTGGTTATGGGTAGATATACAAGGGAGAAATTGGCTGATGGTTTAGAGCAAATTAGGTGGTTGACTTCAGAGAGGACGTAAGGAAGATATACAGTAGGTTATAGGGAGGGTATGTATTAAGGGCTGGTTAGAAGGGAGTTAACTCTTAAATGATTCTGATTCTAAACCATATCAACAAAACTGATGTTCAGCGTTAACATATGGCATGTATGATCTATGTTTATCATTATTAACGACAGACACTAACACAATTTCCCAGGAGAAACAGTGACATGATTTCCTAAAGGGAAAACTGTAGCGCTATTTCCCAAGAGAGGTAGCGATATCATTTTCCTGTCCAGCTGGTATCGCTATTTCCCAGGATATACAGTATCATTATTTCCCATGACAGAGAGTGATGTTACTTCCTAAGACAGGTAGCGACACTATTTCTCGGTACCATTATTTCCCTGGACAGACGGTAAGGTTGGTAAAATGTAACACGTTCATCTTTTCCTCGTCACGGATCATAATTCTCTGGCATTGACTTTTATCCTTTATCTTTCCCTTCCTTTTTAGCTTCTTTTCCACCTCCTTCCTGTTACCCTCCCAGATTCTTTTGTTATGGTTTCTTGGTTTGTATTTGTTCTGCTTGATCATGAGTTTATGCTTTACAGTTTTGCTTCCATCTTTTTGAGAGGTTGGGAGGAAGAGCCTCTGCTATATCATCTACAGTGGTGGGTGGGGAGGAGCCTTCTGCTTTACTATCCTGTCTCCATTTATAGTGTCTATCCTGTCTCCATTTATAGTGGTGGGTGGGGAGGAGCCTTCTGCTTTACTATCCAGTCTCTTTCTATGCAGATTTAGATGTAAGTACACTATAGTTATTATCCTCCAGTAGATAACCTTGTTACACACCATCAGGTCTCCTGTTACCTGCTATTCCCATGTCCTCTCCTCTCCTCTCCTTGCCCCCAGGGATGGACGGAACGCAATTCGTTACACCCTGGGGCGTGGCCATCTACACTTCCTCCTCAGGCCGTCCTTACATCCTCTTGCCTTCGTCTTCATCCTCTCTCTCTCTCTCTCTCTCTCTCTCTCTCTCTCTCTCTCTCTCTCTCTCTCTCTCTCATCAATTTCCTCTTCGCCAACGTCATCCACACGATCCATCTCTTCCAACCAGTGAGGTTACCATAAGGGTCTCCAGTGACTTAAGGCTGAAGGTGGGTTAATAAGGGATTGATCTATAATCACCTCGGCGACCACAGACTCCCCCAGGAACAGGTGCTGGGGCGCAGGAGACGTTGTTCACAACTTCCTAGCGGAACATCCTTCGCAGGATCTCTTGGTCCGGAGATGCCTTTGTCTTACGCTAGTGCACACACACACACACACACACACACACACACACACACACACACACACACACACACATACGGGTCTCCGAGGTGTAGTGGTTAGCGTTACTGACTGATTCTAGTCGCATGGGTTCGAATCCCGGTGGTGGTAGTCGGCCTACGCACAACGCAGGTGTTCATCCTCCCCCACAGGGCTGGTCGATAGATAGGTACTGGCCTAGACTGGTATGTGTGTGTGTGTCTTGTGTGTGTGTGTGTGTGTGTGTGTGTGTGTGTGTGTGTGTACACATGGGAGTAAAGACGTGGTACACGTATACGAAGTTAAGAGGTTGGGGCAATACGAGTGTGAAACTCTCTCCCCGAGAGATGAAAATAGGTAATCATAAATAGGTACTTCAGGTACATTGTAGAGTTCTGGTGATATGCTGAGGGAACCACAAGAGTTGTAAAGTACAGATACAAAATTACTTATCAATTTCCTTAATAGGCTGTAGGCAGCTGATGGGTAGTTAAACATTACCATATATAAGTCTTGTCTTCTCTCAACTTCTCATCTGTACTTTACAATATGTTGCTGAAGAACCTTCCATATTGTTGTGAGGATATTGTATCTTACACTATCACAATAGGACCTGTATCTCTGCACTGCCACTGCACGGTTTGCTGAGGGACAAATTCCCTTTAACTGCTGAACTACAACTTATAGATTGAACTCAAACATCATGAACTACAACTTATAGATTGAACTCAAACATCATGAACTACAACTTATAGATTTAACTCAAACATCATGAACTACAACTTCTAGATTGAACTCAATCATCATGAACTACAACTTATAGATTTAACTCAAACATCATGAACTACAACTTATAGATTTAACTCAAACATCATGAACTACAACTTCTAGATTGAACTCAATCATCATGAACTACAACTTATAGATTTAACTCAAACATCATGAACTACAACTTAAAGATTGAACTCAAACATCATGAACTATAACTTATAGATTTAACTCAAACATCATGAACTACAACTTATAGATTGAACTCAAACATCATGAACTACAACTTATAGATTTAACTCAAACATCACTTCACCATCACTGCCATCCCATCACCCAAAAATCAATATCATTTCTCCGGTAATCTCTCGATATTTTACCAGTCATGATTGTAATCACAATCTGCAACAATCGATTTCCCATCATTACTAACAAACTGGAAAGAAAAAAGAAAGAAGTCATATCTCTGATGTAAGTCTAATGAAAGTTGTAATTACAAGATCTACGATGCTCATGATAACAATACTGAAGATGATGATGATAATGAT